>NC_077228.1:358428084-358728084 GCF_027887165.1 Monodelphis domestica
TCTGTCTTCCTAGTCAAAACATTCTACTAACTTCATATTATCTCCAGGATCAAACAAAGATTCTTCCATTTGGCATTTAAAGCTCTTCACAAGCTGTCCCTATCTTATCATTCTAATTTTGTTACACATTTTTCCTTCTGTGCTCTCTATGGCCAGAAAACCCTGGCTCCTCGCTTATACCTCTGACTCTCCCATGTTTCTTTCAACTCAAATCAAGAAGCATTTACCTAGCTCTAGCTGTGTGCCAGGCACTATACTAAGCACTGAGGATTTAAATGCAAGAAAAGACAGTTCCTGCCCTCCCAGAACTTATATTTTTGTGAAAGAAGACTTACATCAAAAGGAACTGAAAATGGAGGGAGAGAGGTAGGAGAAGGTACCCACAGGAGAGCTATTGAACAGTTATTTTTGTGACTCCTTCCTTTCTTAGGTCATTGTCCTTACCCTGGCCTCATTTTCTTTCATTCAAAACTTTCAGTCTTTATTTAATCCATTTAGGTTTAAATTTATACTAATTTTGACCCTTAAATCCCTTGCCCCAAAGCACTTTTTCCTGCTGTTCTTTCCAGATTCCAACTCAGTAGTATTCCATACCATCTTCCTCTGTCTTTTTTGACCATATGATTCTGGAAACTTGGTCTGTGCAAGTTTAAGTGAATGGCTTACTGTTTTCATAAGGATAATTTTCCTATTCTCCAAATTAACTTGCAATTACTGATAGGAAAATGAGCCTAACCCAACAGTTGAGAAGTACATATTTTTAGAAGGAATTGATACCTCTATGCTATAAAGGTATGACACTTTATGGAGTCCAACCTTCCTCCCCCCAGACTGATTATTATTTTCATAAAAATTTGTCAAAGAATGAGAGACTCACAGAATCATAGGGATGGAAATAACCTTAGTCTGTTGTATACCTGAAATAGAATTTCTTTTAATGTAACCTTTTCAAGTGCTCATCCATGATAGTTGAAGAGACCACTAAGTGTGAGAGTCTATAGAGAGAAGAAAATAAAGTCCAAGATAGAATTTTGGATTACACTGAAAATCAGGGGATAGAAGAAAGACAATGATGCAGGAAAAGAGAGGAAAAAAACCCCATCACATTGTTTACTGATATCAAGCTTTCAATCAATACAAAACATGGATCATTGTGAATAAATTATTTTCTAGCCTTTAGTCCCCCCATTATGAATAAGTAAAACTGATTTTTTCAATCCAAGTTTAAAATTTTACTTTTATCCTGTGTGAGGGCAGCCCTCTATGAAGATCAAAGGGAGGGTCCCACCTATATTATGCCACTTGAGGGTTGGTCACAGGACAGTAACCTAGACACCTGGAAAGGATTGGGAAATTAATCCGTTTGAAAAGCAAAGGAATAAAAGAGGGGGTTTCAGGAAGTAGGGGGTCTCTATTCTCTAAAGCACAAGGTGAAAGGAAGGTGGCTAAGGGGTCCATTGGGGGACTGACCACATGGCAGGATAAAATTAGTTTTTTCTCTCTGTCTGCCTTCTGTTCAAGTAAATATTAATAAACTCTATGGAAATTAAAGGACCAGAGTTTAAGTTAGTTATTATAATCCTAATTGAATTTTATTTCATTAGAGTCTTGTTAATTTTCTTACTCGTCACAATATTTCAGGACCTTTTAGATGACTATGTGATATAGTGAATAAAGGATCCAAGTTCAAATTAGGCTTCATACATTAATTTTATACATGCAATAAATAGAAGTCATTTAACCTTTTTTGTCTCACATTCCTTGTGTAAAATGAGAATAATAATAACATCTACATCCCAAGATAAAATGATATATTATACAGATATTAACTATAATCATCATCAAAGTCAGTTGGTATAATAATATTTCTAAACAGTAATGTAGAATCTTCAAATTGATTTCATAAGTATACAATCAAATTTATTTTTCTTGGCAGTACTATATGTATTGTCCTTTATTTTGTTCTAGACTGTTTACAGTGTCCTCATTCTTTTAGACTAATGGTTTATCATTACATTGATCAGAGTTCTCAAGTCTTTAAAAATAATTTTTTGCTTTGATATCATTATTCTTATCATTGTATATACATAGTTCTAGTTTGGCTTACTTCAGTCATCACTGATTCATAAAGGTCTTTCCAGTTTTCTCTTAAATTGCCCAATTCATTATTTCCTACAAGTATAATGATACTCCATTACCTTTATATATCACTGATTACTCGGTTTTCCCCTTATATATATATATATATATATATATATATATATATATATGCCATTAACTTATAGTTTGGGGCTGTCACAAAGAGAATTACTATAAAGATTTTCAAGCATATACATCCTTCTTATTCAATACATTGGGAGTATAGGTCTAGTAGTGGTAGATTGCTGAGTGAAAGTAACGCATTTTGGTAACTTTTTAGATAAATTGTTTTCCAGAATGACTGGCCAATCTACCAAGAGCAATACACCTGTTTATCTACATCCACTTCAATAGTATACAATTTTCCCCTTTTATATTCTTTGCCATTATGATGAATATTAAGAGGAAATTAAATGTTAATTTGATTTCATTTCTCTAATTAATAATTATTTAGAACATTTTTAATAGTTTGGAAAATCCATTCATTTTCCATGTCCAAGTTTAAATCTCATTCTTCAAATTGACTCTAACAACCTCTCTCTCAGTAGGAGTGAATTTCATCTAAAACATTCTCTTAGTTTTGCTCACTTTACTGTGCATTATCTTTTTTTTCTTACAAATTTTCCTAGATTTCTATAAAATTGTCCCTTTCATCATTTCTCAGGGCATAATGATATTACCTTAAATAAAGGATGGTAAATGTTTAACAACAACCTCTCAGAAATGTGTATACAATACTCATTTAAATTTAACCTCCTTATCTTTAATCTAGATAATCAAGAAAGTTATATATCAAATCCCATTGGTAGTATTTGCCAATTTCTGAGGTACAAATGCTTACTTTGAAAATTTAACAATTGGCTCTTGCAAGCTGGCATGGGATGATTCTAACACATCACTGCTACCTTCATATGTTCTAGTATACATATAAGTAACCAATTGGCAATTTCCTAATCCTTGTGTATATCCCCACTCCTTAGTGCTAAGATTTTTATTACAACTAAAAAGCAAGTATATGTGTATGAATTGTTTTTCCTCTTTCTTCTATTTTAGGGTGTAGATCAAGTAGTTATGACACCAGATCAAAGGGTCTGGACAATTTTGTGACTTTTTAATCTTAGTTCCAATTTGCTTTCCAGAATGGCTAGGCTAATTTACAATTCCACAAAGAGTGTGCCTTTGGGTAGTCCTGTGTTCCTGTAATCCATCTAATAATTGTCATTTATCATTTTTGTCATCTTTGGAATCTGATATATGTGAGGTAGAACTTCAAAGTTGCTTTAATTTGCATTCCTATAATTAATAGTGAATTGAAGCAACCTTCTTTTCATATATTTCATAATCATTTGAATTTCTTCTTTTCAGATTGTCCTGTTTGGATCTCTTGGCTATTTCTTTTTTGGAAGTAGAACTGTCTTTTTAATATTTTCAAAATATGTTCATTATGTATCTTGGATATGAGACCTTTATCACAGACATTGTTATAAAAACCTCCCCCCTAATTAACTACTTTCCTTCTAATTTTACTTACATTGATTTTGTTTGTACAAAATTTTTTCAGGTTAATATAATCAAAATTATCTGGTTTAGCTTCTGTAATTAATTAATCAACCAATAAACATTTATTGAGTTAACTATACACCAGGTCTATGCTAAGTACTGTGACTATAAGAAAAGCAAAATAAAGTCTCTGCCTTCAAGGAACTTACAGTTTAATAAGGGAGAAAAGACTCAAACATATATATACAAAGAAAGCTGTATATGGGATGAGTAGGAAATGATTAACAGAGGAAGCCACTAGAAATAAAATGGGTTAGGAAAGATTTGTTGTAAAAGACAGGATTCTCTTTATTCTTTTACTAGTCAGAATTTTTTTTTTATCTACAGTTTCCCTTGCTCTTCTGATTGTCCATGAGACCTTTCATATCTAAGTCACATATCCTTTTGAAGATTGGTTTTGTTTTGTTTTATGAGGGGGTGATGGTACATGCTGTTAGGTATTGGTTAGGTTGACAAATTCCAGCCAACTCTGATTTCCAATTGTGCTATTAATTTTTTGTCAAATATTGACCTCATTCAAGGACCTGGTGTCTTTGATTTTATGAAATACAATACTACTAGATTTGTTTCTGGAAACAGGTTGTATATACGTTTCATGGATATTCTTTTCTCTTTTTTTAGCCAGCACTGAATAGTTTTGAGAATTATTGTATTATAGTATATATAGTTTGAAATTTGGTGTTGCTAAGCCCTTTACCTTCCTACTTTCCTCATTTTCCCCCTCCATTCTTTTCCTTTAAATTATTGATTTCTTGTTCTTCCACATGAATTTTATTATTTTAATAGTCTATCAGTATTTCCATTAGTATGACATTAATTTAATAAACTAATTTAATTCCTGTTGTTATTTTTCATGCAAATAGAATTTTACCAAGTCCTTGTAAGGCAAGAAGCTAATCATTCCTATATATTAGGCTAAAGTCCAGATATTGAAATCATATTCTTTGACACCATCTCCTTAAGCAGCTGTTTGCCCTAATATCATTTCCTTCTCTCCTGAAGCTCTTTCTTTGATCAAAAGTAATGATCAAAATTCTACCTAAATCTCTAAGGCATTCAGTATATTTCCCTAGACTTCATAATCTTTAGTGATGCTTTCTCTATTCCTTTGCACAGTAATTATTTGTGCCCAGATGAATCACCAGAAGCAGGTACAGCCAAGCCCTGTTTAGTGTGAATGATGAATCCCATGAAGTTGTCACATATTCATAATTTGAATTCACACTTCATATTTCCTTTGGATTAGAACCAATGACCATATTTTAAATAATTATAACTTCAAATAATGCACCACAAATACATATAGTCACTTCACAAAATTCACTAATCAGGAAAGAATTGGTTCAGGAGCCATCCAGTTTATAATCCTTAGTTGGTAATCTGTCAAGTCTTGAATACATGTAAGTGAATAAATTCAACTCTTTTGTTGTGGCTGTTAGTACTATCAATATAACAAATACCTACTTTAGCACCTTTAGCAGACAATCCACAACCATTACTATTCTTCTTGTGTTCCTTACTTAAGGTCAGGCATGGATCCACATTGTCATTCCTTTGAAAGAAAGCAACAACTTCTTCATTCAGTTTATTAACTTGTTATTTGGAAGTTCCTCATACCTATAGAACTTCAAGTATTCCTTAGTCCTGCTTCTTCCCTCTATATTTTGTGTTGTATTTTACCTCTTCCAGCTTCCCAACACTGGTCAATATTTCCCCCTGCCAGTTAAGTCTTTTTTTTTAATTTGTTTACATTAAACCTCTTCTTCCACTTACTTTTTTTTTTTTTAAGGAAGAGATCATTTCCCCTGATAATCTGGTGTGTTGGCAAGAGATGCAAATCAGGAACACCACCAAAAAAGATTCAGAAAAGA
Source organism: Monodelphis domestica (assembly GCF_027887165.1). Classification (NCBI taxonomy): domain Eukaryota; kingdom Metazoa; phylum Chordata; class Mammalia; order Didelphimorphia; family Didelphidae; genus Monodelphis; species Monodelphis domestica. Next base: position 358,433,655 of record NC_077228.1, read on the forward strand.
AATTAATAAGCAAAAATGTTACAATGAATATGTTTATTTTTATATGTGCACATGTACTTTTCAAACATTTTCCTAATGTACAGTGCTAATATAATATGTCCCTATGCATGTGTATACAAATATCTCTATCTTGGGAATCATTACAGTTGTTCTCTTGTAGCTCTATTGTAGACATATGAATGGTACTAACTGCTAGTCCACTTTCCTTCTTTTGACATATTACATGGCTTTCTACTCCCTCTCCAATATGGTATGGCATTTTTTGACCTTTTACCTTCTTTTCTAAATGGAATACATCCTGGACCTTGAGTATAGGTTGCATTCACTTGGCCATAACCAGAAAACAAAACCTACATTCACTCTACAAATAACCGAAAAATTCTTTCTGCATTCCATACTTGGCACAAGTGAGATCTTCAGTCCTTTCTCAATCTTGCTGTTACTTCCTCTAGCGAATTCTATAGCAAACTTCTTGAGGCATTCTTATACTGCACAGCTACAATTCTTAATTCATTAGCACCCCATTACCACCTCCACACCCACCCTCAACTTCCATTTCCTATTGTTACTAAGCTCAGCTTTCAAATAAGCCTTTCTTATCAATAATCTTCTTCTTAAGTCCTTCTCTTTTAGTCCTCCATATCCTTCATATCCAGGGAATCTACATTTCCTTATCTTCCTCCTCCTTTAAGATCAGCCTTTGTTCCCCTCATAAGCCTTGTTCTTGCCTCTAGCTTACACAAATCAGCTTGTCTCATAAAAATACTTTCCTCAGTTCCTAGAATCAGATCACTCTGGAATCAACCCTAAAGCCTTTTCCATCTAGAAATAGCCTCTGAAAGATCCACCCATTTCTCAGACTGGTTTGTTCCTTCCTTATCCTCAATTCAAAAAGAATACAGGCAGCTTCAATTCCATTCAGATCCTGTTCCTGGCTTCTAGACTTCAAAATCATACTCATTTTTCTCACTACTTTGCAGCACCCTCTTGCATGTTGCTTTTCTACAATTAGAACATGAACTTGGTAGCAGGAATCATCTTTCATTTTATTTTTATTTGTATCTCCAGCACAATGCCTATATCATAAGTTCCTTCTTCATTCCTTTGTTCCTTCCTTCCTTCCTTCTTTTCTTTCTTCCTTGCTCTCAGGTCCTTTGCCTTTTCTTTTTGTTCCCTTTCCTATTTTTCTAGTCCTTCTGTTCAGGTCCTTTAATTGATGTTTTAATCTTCTCCTTCAGCTGAAATATTTCTCTTACTTTAGATCTGTCCCTTTCATCCTTCAGCTAAATTCATTATCAGTTTTTAGCATTTTAAAACTCCAAAATTTCCTCTCCTCAAATTCACCTTCTGATCCTCACAATTTTATTTCCAACCTGGCTGCACTCCTTTGGATTTCTCTATCATGTTCCTAAAACCTCATTAACAGGAAGTTCATCATTCTGCAAGATTATGTCAGTTTTGGTTCTGATTCCTCATCAGTACCCTTTACTGTAGGAAACCTCTGAAGGAGGTTGGATCTGTGAGCTCTTCCCCAAATCTCAATTTATAGAAGAAATTCAGAATATAGATTTCTTTATTTCCCACCTGCTGCATTGTTTTGTATTTCTTCATGCCCCTGAGCTGGGTACCTTCCTTCCACCCTCCTTGCCCGTCTCCCATCTCCTTTTTTAACTTTCTTTAATTTAATTAATTTTTAATAATCTTTCTTTTAATTTTCTGTGTTGTTTTCCCTCTTACCTTATGAGCTCTTTGAGAACAGGTGTTATATTTCTTTTTCCTATTTGTATCCCACATTTTTAGTATAGGTTCTGGCTAACGTAGATACAAAATAAATGTATATTGACTGAAAATTCAAAAGATAACTGAGCCATCACAGTTCCTTAACTTTTTCTCTTCTTATTCTTTCAACACAAGCCCCTTCACTTCCTTTCTTCACACATGTAAGAAGTATATTAGACATTCAATTTGACTGCCACATTAGCAATATGAATTTATACTGGACTTTGTTCAGTGGAGCTCTTTTTGAAACACTTTAGGAAACCTAAAAGAGTTCATTCCAGGGTAGTAGGTCTCCTAATAAGTGGTATTTGAATTTATATTGTCTATGCAATAGGCAATGCTTTTCTTCAGAGGCACCTTCTGATGCATCCTTTCTGGGAAGTAATCTATTTCTAGTTCAAATCATGACTTGGTAATTAATGAATTCTGAATAATGGATCTTCTTAACAAGGACAACATTAGTACTGGATCATTCATTCAAATTCTGATGAATTGCTATCTATGGATAGATTATCCTAAGAGCACTCAAATTGGCCACACCTCCTGTCCATTGATCCAGAATCCAGCCTAAACTTCACATCCTTTTGTATATGAGACTTGGCAACTTCTATTGTTGTACTCACAGCTTCCGAAAACCCCCAAAAGAAAATTATTACTTCCAAAGTCCTTAGTACAGTTAAATGGTTTAGCATCAAAAATAGATAGCATTTTATAAGTGGAAGAGTCATTAAAAAACTGGCCTTAACATCTACTTTGTGGCTATGCCATAAGGATGACAAGACCTTCCTATAGGAGTTGCAGCTAAAATCTTCTAAATGAATTGTCATCCCCAAAATAAAATACAGAGAATATACTATTTTCCTATTTATATCCTAATTTTTGCTTATAATAGCACCTAATAACTCTTTTAAGAATCTTTCATTTATCCATTTATTCATTCTAGATTCACTGTCAAAATAGTTCTTGGTATAGCTGTCCTTAGTAGTAGAAATGACAATCTGCAACTACTCACAATTTTGACCATGGTGTCACGGTATGGATCAGTTACAAGTCCATTACATGTTCGAATTGAATTGTATAGATAATAAGGGAATCTCAGGATTGGGAAATCATCTCAGACTGAAATGGTCAGGCAGGACTCCTTACATGATAAGGAATTTAAGTTGAACATTAAAGGATAATGGAGAAGGGATATAGAACACTGAGACAGAATGCTATTGAGAAAAGTCATTATTTTTATACATATCTTTGCTTTTTTCTTTGATTTTTGCAAAATCCTTTCTAAGTTCCAGATGGCCCAGAATTAGCAATAAAGATAGCAGATTTATGTTGCACATAAGAATATTTTGTGTTCAATGTAGACAGTCCCTGATATGTTTTTATTTGTTTTTTGAAAAACAAACAGTATCAAATCAATGGTCCATTACTATGGCAATTATCATATTATTTTGGTTATGTTCCCCACATATCAATAAATTTCTTCTCCTCCCCATTTATCTTTTATTGATGCTAATTGTATTCAAAGTTATTCATGACTTGAAAGCTCCAAGGAAATAGTGTGGTCACCAATAGCATGCCAAAGAGTATTTTATATACATTCCAATAATAAAGTGTGTTATTTCTGCTTTAATTCATTTTGTAATTAAATTTGTACTTAACAGCTAAATAGATCCATCAATACTTTTATTCTTTTTTTAAGCAAGTGCAGTACTAGTCTGAATAAATAGAAGAATCCTGTGTAAAAATCCCATTATAATCATCCCAGTGTAGTCAGTCCTTGACTAACTCTTCAAAAAAAATTTTTTTTTCCATTCCATCTGCATCATAGAAAAGAAATAGAATATTTGAAAGAAATTAAGTATTGAAGAAAGGCATATAGAGAAAGATGAAGACAAACAGGAAATATTTAGAATGGTAATAAGCATGCTAACATGAGGAATTATATTCAATTGGTTCATATTTATATATCATTTTATGATTTACAAAATTAAAACCTCTTTCCTCATATCTTTCCAACTCCTTTATTTTATGTATTTTATTTTTTTTCAATCAATGACCCTCACACATTTAGAGAGGTACCCTGGCCTAATGGATATAATGGTTGATATGGAAGATCTGAGTGATAGGTTTCAATTCCCCTAAACACAAAAAATTCTATAAGGTCAATGATATTGCCATCAAGGAAACAGGAGCTCAGGGAATTTAAAGGTTTTACTCAGGGTTCTAGAACTTGTTAGTATCAAAGGTAAGATTTCAACCCAAGTATTCCTGATTCTTAGTCCAAGTTCTATCTTCTGTATAATGCTATCTTTTAAAATGTATGTTGTCATGTATATTAAAATACATATTTAAAATATGTATTTTAAAATGTATGTTGTCATCAGTAATTGTATAACTAACTGTTGATGCAAGAACAGGTAAAAACATTCTTAAAATATAGAAAAAGAGAATTAAAGGGAAAGTTTAAGAGCATTACATATTAGAAAAAAATTATACAAGACAATAGGAAGTTTCCCTCAATGACATAAAGATAAATAAATGCAAAATTACTAATAAAGGAAGGATATGTTCCAAAAATGGAGATAAGGGAAGAGGTCATGCTATTGGTTATAATTTTAATCATGCCCCTTTGGGATTGTAGGGATCTAATGCTGCCAAAATTTCTGAGTATCAGTAAAGTATTTCATCATAAGAACAATGAAGAGGAAAGGGTAAAAGGGACGAAGGAGATAGCTTGTATTGGGAGATTTGTGCATAAAGACAAAAATTATTTGCAGTTTGGTGTCATGGACAAAGTAATAGTCTCAGGGTTTGGAGACCAGAATGATAAACTTGGCTCTTCTATTCATTAACTTAGAGGCTTTGAGCAAGTCACTCGATCACTCAATGGTTCAGTTCCCTCTGTAAGAAAATGAGACTAACAAGACCAACACTGTTTATCTTATAGGATTGCTGTTGCAAAGTCATAATTTTGTAGTCTTGAAAGCATAATAGAAATATGAACTACTCTTATTGCAGAATATTTTTTTCAAATGAATTTTATTTAATGTTTGTAGTTAGGGAAGTCAATTTACATTTCAAAATGAAATCTTGCAAATATGTCTCATGAGGTCAGCCCTTTATAACTATAGGCTAATATGAGAGGAAATTAATTTTCCTCTGGAAGTTTTTAAATGTGGACTAGATGGTCATCTTTGTGGAATGGTCTGAATGTAAGCTTGCTAATAAATTGAGTAGATGGTAAGAAAACCCTATCCCTCCCTATGATCCAGTGATTCATTTAAATGAGTGGTGATCAAAGGACTGCCAAATACATCCTCACCTTTCTAGTAATGGATACTGCCATAAATAAATATTTTAGCAATTCTGGGTGTCTTCCAGGAGAGAAAATAAAATGAATTCACAGAAAGCATCATAATGGAAACATTGTGTCACAGGATGCAAGTTTATTTGTTTTTAACATCTGTCATGGTAGAATGTATAACTGATATGTACAAGGGCTTTTGAAATCCTAGCATGCTAATCTACTATTACATGTAAAGCAATGATTAATGCAGAAAATAAGTGATATTCTTTTTCATTTGCATTCAAGCTAATGCCCAATATTTTAAACACAAAATAAAGTATTTTTATTTAGTAATGGAGGACACTAATGTGTATGTAATTTCAATCATTTGAGCTCAATTGGATGACTCCTACTGTTTCGTTTAGCTTTTAGAAGCGTATGTGATTATGACCTGAAAGGCAGATTAATAGCAGGATTATGGTGTTATAGATCATACAATTCATTATATTCCCTCTGATCAATATCTGGCGCCAGATACTACAACTTCAGTCTATATGTTTCATTCATTCAGACGGGCAGATCTATATTTTTGTTACTCTACTGTTCAACATATTTCACGAGCAAAAGGTCTTTTCAAGAGCTCTATAGCTATCATCTGACATCAAGCTATAACTTAAGAAGCCAGGGCTTAAGCAAAGTCAACAAGTTTCAGTTTCTAAAATCTGTACCCAAAGGATCATCAGAAATGATATTTTCTTAAATGTCATTATTGTTTTTACTTTTTTCATTCCTCTTTCACTGATAAGACAGCTGTTAACTAAATGTTTTGCACACAAGTATTAGAATTACCTTTCCAAAAGATATTGAAAAAGTCAAGTCCTCATTTGGCAACAGATAATTTAATTTAATGTTATCACTATGTCAAGTACAACTAGAAAGCATCTTGGAGGAATTACTAGCCCTCTGTCTGGAAACCAGAGAAGGTTAGAGAATTGTGAAACAAAATTTAATATATAGAATTTGGGGCTAATATTCAGAGAATTTAGATTTGAATATAATACAAGCTCATGATCAAGTTATTTAAACTTTTAGTGCCTCAGTTTTCTTTTCTGTAAAAGGAACATGGATTAGATGGAGCCCAACATTACTTCCAATTCTAAAAATATTTTCCTGTGATCTCTGAAATATAGATATCACAATTTGCACTGAGATATGTATAAAGCATTTTGTAAAATATAAAAAGATACCTAAACAGTTGCTATTATTAATCACGATCATATGCAGAACCTGAGAAACTCCATAATTAATAGACTAATATCTTTCAAGTGCTGGTTTTAAAATATGCTTAGATTACAGTGATTGTACCAATGATTTCATTGTTATAGGGAACTCATATAAAGAAACTTTCTCTATCCATGTAGTTAAGCACTTTCTCTGTAACATATTGTCTTAGAGAGTTGACAAGGTCACTGATGAGTTAAATGATTTTATCAAGGTCACAAATGTCTTCTCATTTGTATCAGAGGCATCATAATTCTTCCATGGTCCCTGGTCCTTACATATTCAATTCCTCTCTCTTAAAAATATTTATTTATTTGTTTGTAACATTTAAAATATTGAGATACTCATCTAACTCTCTCCCTGACTACCTTTGCCCCTATATTTGGCTTCATTCAAAACATATAAGTTTATAGAAAACTATGTCTTACTCTTACTTATTTCTGTTTATCAGTACTTTCTCTGGAGGGAGATATATTCAAGTCCCTCTTCAAAGAATATTTCTGTTGCTATAAAGAATGCTCCCTTTGATTCATTATAATTTCATGTAGGTCTTTACCTGTTTTTCCAAAATTAACCTCTTTATTATTTCTTATGTCTCAGTAGTATTCCATCACAATCATATGCCACAACTTTTAGTCATTACCCAAATGATGGACATCCCTTCAATTTCCAGTTTCTTGCCACCATGATGAGAATTGCTATCATTATTATAGAACATAGTTTCTTTTTTCCTTGAACGCCTTAGGAAATAAACCCAATAGCTATATTTCTGGGTCAAAAGGCATACACAATTTTATAACCTTTTGAATATAATTACAGATTCCTCTCCAAAGGGATTGGTGAATGGTAAAAAGATATGAAAAGTTTTTTAGAAATAGAAATCAAAGCTCTATATGTATATAAAAAAATGGTCTACCAGTGGAATTTGTGAGTTGGCTATGGGAGGGGGTTGGGTGGAGAGGAGGGAAAGAACATGAATCATGTAACCTTGGAAAAATAATCTAAATTAATTAATTAAATAAAGATTTCAATAAAATGGTCTAAATTGTTATTGATTAAAGAAATGCAAATCAAAACAACTCAAAGATATCATCTCACACTTATCATACTTCTAAAATGATAAAAAGGCAAAATGACAGATTTTGCAGGGGAAGTGGAAAGATTCTGACATATAGATTATAGATGGAACTGTGAACTATTTTAGCCATTTTGGAGAGCAATTTGGAATTATACTCAAACAGTTATAAAACTGTGCGTACCTTTCCTCTTCTCACTCTTTCTTCTTGCACATTTATACAGTTGTCACATCTTGTCATTTTAACCTCCATATATCTTTCATCCAACCCATTTTCTCTATTGACAAAGCTATCACAATAGTTTATACCTTCATCTCATCTCACTTGAATTATTGTAATGGCCTGTCCATGGGTATCCTTATACCAAGACTCTCTCTGTACACTGGTCTATCCTCCATACTGCTTCTAAAATGATTACCCTTAAGCTTAGATCTGACCATGTTAGTTCCCTACTGAATCCTATTGTCTCTAGAAATGAATAATAATTTATATTTATTTCTTATCTAAAAGCCCATTTCAGCATTGCCCCAACTGCACATACTTAACATCCCTTCTCACACTAAGCAATTCAACTGAATCACAGTTAAGGGAAATCAGTGTGGAGAAAAAGCTAGAGTGGAAAGAGATGATAAGGGAATGATCAAGGTGATAGATATATGAGTAAATAGAAGAAGTGAGAAATAAAAGTTGTTGTGGAGGTAGAAATGGCTGTATTTGGCAACTAGGATGTGAGTGACAGTGAGGAGTTGAGAGAGTAAGAATAGAAATGTCTTAATCAATATAGTAACATTTAAAATAGAGAAGGATTGGGGGGATATAATGAGTTCAGTTTTATAAAGGTTTATTAATTTTTTAAAATAAATATTTATTTAAATGTCTGCTAGACCTCCAGTTTGAAATGTTAAATAGACAACTGAGGTGGGATTGAAAGTTAGGGTTCCTATATAGGCATGATTTATCAACATAAAGATGATGAATAAACCAATGCAGTTGATGATTTCACTGGAATAAGAGAGAGACAGAGGAGAAGGGTGTGTAGAACAGTGCCTTGGTGGAATACTCAGTAAGATAAAGAGATCTAAATAATGGACTAGCAAGTGAGAATGACCAAGAGGTTAGAAAGGAGGATGTTAGATAGCTATCCATTTATCAAACTTTTACTCTATACTAAGCATGTGCTAAATGTTATCCCTTATAATCAAGGAGCTTACATTCTAAAAGCAGAAAATAAATTGAGATGACTGAAAAGCAAGAGAGAATTGCTGGGAGGGAAGAATTCCCTGAAAGGGAGTATGTCATGGTACAGATTCAAAGGTAAAATTGAGACTTAGATCCTTGCTATATAGTGGCAGATCTTACTGTTTAAGCCCATGTACCAAGAGTTGAAGTCCAAGTGATAAGTGGGGAGAAGGTAGAAGTAAGGAGAGGAACATTAGGAGGAAGTTGTATTATTAAAATCAAGAGAGGAGGGAATGGTGATCAACAGTGCCTAATGAATTAATAGTCTAAAAAGATATTTTGGACCTATCTACCTCTCTATTATTATCCTTTTTCATCTTCAGAGAGGATGAAAAGGACAAACACTTGTTTTTTTTTTATTTTTTAAAACTTATAAATAGAAATGATGTGGCAAATAATCTGATAAAGGTCATGGAAGTACTTTCATGCAATATGTGTTTCCATATTCCTCATGCCATGAAAGAAGACACATGTCACACATACAATAAAAAACTCATGAAGGAAATAAAATTATAGACACCTTGCATTGATCTGCAATCAGACGAACAATTCATTCTTTGGCTGTGAATAGTACTTCTTATGCAGTCTATCAGGGTTATCTTGGAGCCTTGCTTTGCTGAAAATGGTATAATTCTTCATAGTTAATCATTATACAATATTTCTGTTACTATGTATACTTTTTACAAGTTCAATTCACTTCACTTTGCATCAGTTCATATAAATCTTTTCAGATTTTTCTGAAATCATCCTGTTTGTCATTTCTTAGCACATTTCATAATTCGTTTATCTTTTCTCTAAGTTATGGAACACCCCCTCATTTTCTAATTTTTTGCCACTACAAAAAGAGCTGCTAAATTTTTCATTCTACAAATATAGAGACCAAGTAGTGGTATTGCTGCGTCAAAGGGTATATAGAATTTTATGACCCTTTGTGGTTTTAATGTTTCCTTAAGTCTCTTCAGGATGGTTATATCAGTTCACAGTTCCTCCAAAAGTGTATTAGAGTCCCAATATTTCACACATCATCAAATATTCATCATTTGGTCATGTTAGTCAATTTGATATGAGAGAGGTATATCTCAGAGTTATTTTAATTTGCATTTCTCTAATCAATAGAGATTTGGAATATTTTTATATAAATATAGATGGTTTCAATTTTTTCATCTGAGAACTACCTGTTCTTTCCTTAGATAATTAATCCATTGGAGGAATGTTTTTTTATTCTTATAAATTTGACTCAATTCTCTATATATTTGAGAAATAAAGCCTTTGTTGGGGATACTTGTTATAAAATGTTTCTTAATTTTTAATTTCCTTTCTAATCTTGTTTGCATTGATTTACTTTATACAAAATCTTTTTTAATTTAATGTAATAGAAATTAAATATCTTTTTCATAATATTCTCTATGTCTTATTTGGTCATAAATTTTCTCTTATTCATAAGTCAAACAGGTTAATTTTTCCAGGTTCCCCTTATATGTTTATGATATCACCCCTTTATTTCTAGATTAAGAAATGAAATAGGGTCAAAGATTTGTAGTGTACATAAATTGTCCACTCTTTCCCAGCTTAAATCTTTTCTTCCAGCAATGGAATAATAGGCACTAATGTGAGTAAGAATCAAAATCACACACATACATATAAATTAAATTGATTATATTTTAATAACAGATAGAAAAAATTGTTCTTAATACATTAGCTGTCTATATATAGTCAGATTATCAATTTATCAAGATGAGAATTTTGCCAAAAAAGTAAGAAGGAAGATTAATGAATGAAAAAATTTGGTAAATAACTAAAAATCTTAATTATTACCTATTTATCATGTATATAATGATGAAAAAATGGATGAGATAACAAAAATAGCATTCTCACAAATTATAATAATTGTATACAGAAGTTTTACTGATATAAATCAATTGCCATAATGAAAGGGATGGTTCCAACTAGTCTTAAAACAAACCAAATAAAGACATCTCTCTTATAAGAAGATATTTTATTTATTTTGCAAGTGGAGAGTGATTATGATGAATTGGACTATAAACTCTTTATGTGTTGCATAACTTCATTGATAATTTGTTATTATATTTCTTTCCTTTTCAATGAATAGAGAAGGGGACTGGAGGTAGATAGAGAAATCAGAACTGAAATTTTTTAATAGGACAAAAAAGTAAATTATTTTATAAAGTTTTTCCGAAATAGAAGATTCAAATTTATCTGTTTTCTCTAAAATAATGCCCATGAGAGCAAAGTTTTGTTTCTCCTCCAAAAGGATTAACCAAATGTCTCATAATGGCAGATCCTAGTTCCTCAAAGTCTATGCCAGTTTTAGTAGGCTCCAGCATACTGGAGAGGATTTTAGTGTGGTCCCCAAAATAGATCATTTGTTTTTCAAGGAACAGATTTGCTAAAAACCGAAATTCATTATCTATAGGCTAACCAATTGATAATGAATACTTTAGTCATAGAAAGTCATGATACAAATTAAAATACAGATATTCCATCCCCTTTGTGTCCCTTTTGCCTCTGTAGTCATTATGAGAGAGTGGTAGCAAACTTTAAGTACAATATATAAATGTAAGTTATTAGTTATATAATTTGATACTCAGATAAAATTACCCTTTGACAAAAAAGCAAAACCATTATAAAATTAAATGATGAAATCTTGTCCAGCAGTCAAATATTCTCAGGATTCAAATATCTAGGATATAATTTCTTGAAGTCTGACCTCACATTGTTTACCTTTCCTTCTTAAGATGTCATAAAATCATTCTTTTTATATTATAGATATATAATTTTCCATAGTTTGTATTTAACATATATTTATTTATACATATGTGTGTATGTGTATACATGCTTTTATATGTGGATATTTACACATATATATGTATATGTATCTTTATAGATGGATAAAATCAAGGACAGTTAGTCAATAAATATTTATTAAGCACTGTGAAGATTGGATTTAGCTATCTCCTTATTGTAACAATGAAGATACTTAGTTTAACAAAATTAGGAATGTCTTGTGAACTTTACATTACTCCACCCTACTTAGTCTAACAAAATTAGAGATCTCTACCCCCATACTTAAGGATTAGGTATTTAGGAGGTTGGTCTATGACAGACATATGCTAGGAATGGCAAATCAGAAATAGCTGACAGACCCCTGGGCTGTCCTAAGTCAAGTTTAAGCTACCATTGGAACAGATGAGATGCAGGAAAGTGATGTAAAACTGTCTATATATTTGGTGTCACTTCCTCTTTTTGGCCTCTTTCCCCGGAGAGGTGACTGGCTGGCAGTGTGCTAAGCATTCCGACATCTTGGCAATATAGCAGCTATTGTCCAGTTTGGCATTGAATTTTCCCTTCATACTATACTGGGAGAAGCTGAGTAGCTAGTTCAGGTTCAGGCATCTTAGCTGAGCCCTCTTGGAGTTTTAGGCTGATTCCTTTCTCCTTTACCTTCCAACACTATCCTCTTAAAAGCTTCTAATCTTCTCCCTGGCACAGGCCAGGCGGAAGAAATCCTACACCCTTTCCCTCTCCCTTCTCCATAATTTATTTCCTCTATACTAATTAAAATCACCATAAATTTCCAACTGATTTGGGTATTTTATTTGGGATATCCCCTGGTGACCTAAAAAATAATTTAGTTTAGGTCATAATTCTAAAATTATCCTAACAGCACCTACTTTATGCCAAACAAATATGCTAAACACTAGGGACATAAAGAAAGATGGAATATGGTCCCAATTAGTAAAGAACGAATAGTATAATGAGGTAAAGAAAATACTAACAACTATGTACAAATGAGTTCCATACAAGATAAATTTGAAATAATCAATGAAAGGAAGGTATTGGGCTCAAGAGGTTTCATAAAAGTTTCCTGTAAATGGTCAGATTTTAAGGCTCACGAGCAGCCTGTGACAACTACAGAGGCATCTCACTACTCTCCACTGCTGGAAAGATCCTCGCCTGTGTTATACTCAACAGACTCCTGTCATCTGTCTCAGAACAGAACCTGCCTGAATCACAATGTGGCTTCCGACCAGATCGCAGCACCATCGACATGGTCTTCATGGTGAGGCAAATGCAGGAAAAATGCCTTGAGCAGAATCTGAGTCTCTACATTGTTTTGTGACAAGGAAATCACTTTAAAAGACTGATATATATTAATTTAAGGTCGCCAAGGAATTCAGCTATGTAATTCCTAAATGAAAACTCAAGTCAGCAGTCAACCTTTTATGGAGTTTAATTACAAACAGGAGGAAGAAAGGTATTAGAGAGAGAGAGAGGGAGAGAGAGAGAGAGAGAGAGAGAGAAAGAAAGGGGAGAGAAGGGAATAGGGCTTAAATACCCCTTCTGTTTAGGCTGGGCCAAAAGGCCCAAGCCCTTAGATAGCTGAGGCAAAGAAAAGAGATCAGTCCCTATCACTCACGTGACCAAAATGGAGAAACAGTCTCAGCGGCCTCCACCTCCAGCTTCCTTCAGAGCAAACTCCTCAAAGCACCACCTCTCAGAGCAAAAAACCTCTCCAACCAACCACCCTCTGTCCTCAGACCCCTCTATCTTTAAGGAAACCATCCAAGTTCCCTCCCCTCAGTTCTCACATCTACCAATCACTGTCCATGTCTTCCCTGTGTCAATGGTGGCTCTAGCTTAACCCAGGACCGCCCAGAGGTCTGTGGCTTTGCACATGTCTGTTGAAGGTCATATTCTCAAATAATTAAATCTTGATCCTTTGCTGCAGCCCTTCCTAAATCCTGTTAGGACTGAGTGGGGTGGAAATTGTATTTTCCAAGACCTGGATCTGTCATTCCAAGTATCTCTATTGTATCAATTCTAAAATCAATCATGACTCAAAGAACTTCCTGTTCTATGCTTAAGCATAGGTCAAAGCCCTTTCCATTGTTCAGCAAAAGGTTTCTGTCCTAAAGTAATCTTAAGAAGGGAGGAGGAGGAACCTCCCATGCCAGTGGGGTTCACATTCCAATAGAGTTCCCACTATCAATAGGAAATTTTTCAAGTATGAAATTTCCCAATGGTGAAATTTCCAACATTTATAAGTCTAAGAAATTTTAAGGTTTACAGTTTTCATAGACCTGACAAAGGCGTTTGACATAGTGAACAGGGATGCATTGTGGGTGATCCTCAGCAAGCTCAGTTGCCCAGCAAAATTCGTCAAACTGATCCAGCTCTTTCATGTCGACATGACAGGGGAAGTCCTATCTGGTGGAGTGACTTCTGATCGCTTCAACATCTCCAATGTCATGAAACAAGGCTGTGTCCTTGCTCCAGTACTATTCTACCTATACTTCACCCAAGTATTACGACATGCTGTGATAGATCTAGACCGGGGCGTCTACATAAAATACCGACTGGATGGCTTACTATTTTACCTTCGCCACCTGACTGCAAAAATAAAGACAACAGAGAGACTCATCCTGGAAGCTCTCTTCGCAGATGACTGTGCTCGCATGGTCCACCAAGAAAATCATCTCCAAACCATTGTGGACAGGTTCTCCACCGCAACAAAACTGTTTGGCCTGACTATCAGCCTCAGCAAAACAGAGGTGCTGTTCCAACCCGCACCAGGGAGGCCAAGAACCAGCCGTGCATCACAATCGATGGCACTCAGCTTTCTAACGTCAACACCTTCAAGTACCTGGGCAGAACCATCGCCAACGACGGGTCCCTAGACCACGAGATTAATGCCAGGATCCAAAAGGCCAGCCAGGCACTTGGGCGGCTGCGCTGCAAAGTCCTCCAACACAGCGGTGTAATCACTGCGACGAAGCTCAGAGTGTACAACGCAGTGGTCCTCAGCTCGCTCCTGTATGGTTGTGAGACATGGACACTGTACCGGAAGCACATGAAGCATCTGGAGCAATTCCACCAATGCTCTCTCCGGTCAATCATGAGGATCCGATGGCAGGACCGAATCACCAACCAGGAAGTCCTTGACAGAGCCAACTCCACCAGCATCGAAGTCATGGTCCTCAAAACCCAGCTACGATGGTCTGGACACGTCATCCGCATGGACCCACAGCTAATACCAAGACAGGTATTCTATGGTGAACTGTCAGCTGGACTCAGGAAAAAAGGCCGACCAAAGAAGAGATTCAAGGATCAGCTAAAGTCCAACTTGAAGTGGGCTGGCATTACCCCAACGCAACTAGAACTCGCTGCCTCTGACAGAAGCAGCTGGCGAACCCACATTACCATGCCGCAGCCACCTTTGAAGATGAGCGATGTCGACGTCTTGCCACTGCGCATGAACGCCGACACCTGGCCACAACCGCACCTCCCGTAACAACGGGCGTCCCATGCCCCATGTGCCACAAACTGTGCGCCTCAGTCTTTGGACTCCAAAGCCACATGAGGGCACATCAATAGATGATAATGCACAAAGACAATTGTCATTCTAGGTCACCGAGAGACTACCACTACTACTACTATTAAATGATGGAGTTGGGGAAGCCTGGGATGATGAGAGAATGCATTTCAGTCATGGGAGGTAGAACATGAAAATTCCAAGAGTCAAGAGATTGAGTGTCTTATACAAGGAATAGCAAGAAGTTCTGTATAGCTAGAATGTGCAGGTATAGAGTGGGATAGGGTATAAGGTATATGAAGACTAGAAAAGTTGAGCGAGACAGATTATGAAGGTATTTGATTTTGAAAGGAATTTATATTTCATCCTACAGGTGATAGAGAATGACTAAAGTTTCTTGAGTTGGGGAGTGATATGGGAATTTCTAAATTTTAGGAAGATCCCTTTGACAACTGATTGAACAATGGACCATAGTGGGGAAAGATGTAGAGCAGGAAGATGAAGCAGAAGACTATTTTGATAATCTAGACAGAAATTTATTAGAGTCTGTTCTGGAATGACAGTGTTATAGAGAAGGAGAATATATATGAGATGCTACAAAGATAAAACCCAACATGCCTTGGCAATAAATTAGATATGGGAGTTTCAGAGAGTATAGAATCAAAATATGTTGGTTTTGAGTCTTAGTCACTGAGAGGAATGGTGGTGTCCTAGATAGTAATAAGGAATTTGGGAAGGGTTAAGGGGTTTAAGAAACAGAATAAAGAGGAGAAAACAGAGAAGGAAAATAACAAGGAGGAAGAGAATAAAAAACCAAGATCAAGAACAAGAAGATCCAACATTATTAATGGATGGCAAAGATAAGTCATCAGCAGGCTATGGCTAATACAAGAGCTAATTAGGATCTTTTACTGTATTCAGGAAATCTAGGACAAGGGAAGCCAGAGTGCTACTATGCTCTCCCGGTCTTAGGTCATCATTAACTAATTATTTATGAGGGACAAGACCCTTTCAGGACATTTATAAGCAAAACATAACCAAAGAGATTAATCAGCATAGCAAGAGAACTATAAATTTTTAAAAATAATCATTTGAACTACCTGTGGAAGTTTAGACTGTGGAAGAGAAGATTTAGATAGGATAGGCAGTAAGGAACAATCCTTGTCATTAAAAATTATCAAGTGGAAATTAGACTTGAACCTATTCAGATTGAGAGGCTATATCTCAGATTAGGCTTCAGGTTCTGAAAGCAACAGATTCCTAATTCAGCTTTTGAAAAGTGGAATGGACTGTCCCAGGTGGGAGTGTGCTTCCTTCGTAGTGGTCCTCAAATAAAGTCTGGGTAACAAATTACTATGTGTGTTAAAAGGGTTGTAGTGTGCCAAAATCTCACCTTCTTCAGAAAGCCTTTCTTAATCCCTCAATTCTAATTTCTTTACTCTGTAGTTTATTTCCTATTTATCCTGTATAAATCTGATTGGTACAAGATTGTTTCCATGTTGCTTCCTCTATTAGATCATGAGTAGGTAGAGGGAAAAGGTTTATCTCTTACTTGTCTATATATTCCTGATGTGTAGGCCACAGAGCCAGACACATAGTAGATGCTTGATAACTGTATATTGAGTGAGTGAGTGACACTAACTAGTGTGAAACCTTGGTCAGGTATAGGTTGGACTAGACAATGGACTTGAGGGCCCTTTCAATTGTGAGATTTTTTTTTTACTTTCTGACAAGACTACCATATTTTGTAGATTAATCACTTGTTTTTTGAAATTATGTCTTTTTTGTGAATATTTTAGGCTGAAGATGTCAAGAAATTATGCTTCTGCAGAATTGTTTTCCAAGGAACTTTTGCTTGGTATTTTGAAATTCTTTATGATATGGTTTCGTCATATCTTCCTAATTATACTGTATGTAGAGAAATTATCTGGCTAATTTTTATGCTTCTTATGAATTATCTTTTCTTCTTAAGTAACTACTTCATCAATAACAACAGTGTATACTTTACAGAGAAAGAGAACCATTTTACACCAGCTATTCTATTTGGTTTTGACTCCATCAAAAAACATAATTTTCCCCAATAATCTTTCTCATGACTAAGAAAATCATCATCAAGGTGGTTATTTCACCTTGGATACTCATATCTCTTCAGTACTCTTGATTGTCTCTGCCTTTTTGGCTGGAGGGTTGAAGGAAAGATACTTCTGAAAGTATCCCTTTCAAAAAGTCTAGAAGCTGACTCAATTCAATTCTCACTTCCTGTTGTTTGGTCATCCTCCCCTTTTATGGCTAATCAATGGGTATTCCTCACACCCTCTTTTTTTATTTCACTTCCATTTTGCTGTTGTCCTTTTCCCATTATACTGTATTCTTTTTGAAGGTAGGGATTTTCTTTCTTTTACTTATTTGTATCTCCAGTTCTTAGCATACGGCCTGATACATAGTAAATGCTTAATAAATGATTATTGTATTGCAATCAATCTTTTATGATATCATGCCTATGCCTCAAGTTGCATTTGCTATATATTTTTAAACTTAGCCCTGTGCCTATAACCATAGTAAGCACTTAATGAATTTCTGTTGACATTTCTGAAGAATAATTAAGTACAGAGAAAGATAAATCAGAAAAGTGATACAGTCTTTGCAATGATTTTATCAGCTTCTCAATGGGGCTGTTATGATCCATGAATAAACCTAGAACAAGGGTCTATGAAGTGGTATTTCATAGGACCCATTCAGGGTCCTATTAACAGTCTTTTATTCAGGAGAGAGAAAAGAATGTGACCATTTTATAAAGGATATTGGAAGAGATGTGTAGAGACACAATTTAACTAAGGATGGGGAATACCTACAGCAAACACTCCCATCTGTATCCTAGATCATTTGGGGGACATATTTTAGCTAAATGTTTATTAGAAAACAAAAGAAACCTTATGAATAGTGGCATGGGATTCAGAGTTCATTTGCTAGCTCTTCCTTCTCTAGAATGTCTGAATTCCAGATTATTTTTTATCAGAATCAAAGAATCATAGTTCTGAAGCCAGAAGAGACTTCATAGGACATCTAGCCCAACTTCTTCATTTTACAGATGAAGAAACTGAAGTTCAAGGAGGTTGAGTCACTTATGCAAGGATGCATTTTGTTGCAGAATTTGAAAGGAAATTTTCAAATCCATAATCACCTTGGAAATTTGGAGAATGTCAGAAACAAGTGAAATGAAATTGTGTTGGAACAGATTCACAATAGTTGTGAGAAATGGCATTTAGTAAGTTATAAAAAGCAATATTCAAATTCATATAGGCAATGACGTATATGCAGTTCAAGTGAAAACAAACAACAAAACCATAATTTATGTGAAGATTTTCAGTGTATATATAAAATACACAAACTCTTTTCTCTATATGAATGGATTTTGCTTCTCAACAATTTGCCAATATTGTAGTTCCTTTCTACTTCCATTTAATTTAATGATAGCAATATATTATGTTTTCAAGATTAAAAATAAATAAAAAAAACATTAAAACTTAGCTCCCTGTCCAGTGGAATGTAAGCTTTTTGAGGCTAGAAAGTTTCTCAGTATCAGTATCAGTATTGTATCTCTAGACCCCAGCACACTGTCTTATCCAAGAAGGCATTTAATAAATGTTTATTGAATAGAATTATTAAAATTTCAATACTGAATGACTTTTTCTAGTCTTTCCTCAAATTAACAATGCATGTTACATTTATCTTGATTTTTCTCCTCCATCACAACACATCAATGAGTTAATTTTAAACCATTGGTGTAACATACCTCTATTTTCTGTGTAGATGAATTCTATATTCATAGTAGCTCCCTTAGCACTTACAACATCTCCCATGATATTGGAGAGCAAGTGCTTGGGTTAAATATTTGTGCCCCCTGTTGTTTTGAGAGTAAATTATTGTGCTTTCTTGCCTTTCTATCCATCCCCTTCTCCCTACTTCTGCTCCATTCCCTGTTGGTTTCACTGTGTTGGGGCATTTATTGTTTAAGTTATTTGTACAGTTTGGAGTTATTTATATAGCTCCTGGAGCTCTTTACAGAAAAGGCACTTTAAGAAATTCTAATAAATGCAAATTCTTGCATCCCCCTCCAACACCTTTAGGGTGACATTTCATGTTTCTCTAATGGCCCAGGAAGGTAGATTTATTTTCCAAAACGCCAAAGAATATATAGAATATACATGGGCAAAGAACTTGATGTGTAAAACCTCTAGAGACCAGACTAGCATTTGTGGAGCTCATTCATTATGTCTGGAAAGAAAATACTGTATTTTCTGAAGTTTTGCAAGCAAGACTTAGGGGAAGTTGGCCTCCAGGGAGAAGTTTCTTTTCAAACCTCATGCTATGACAATCCCTGATTACAAAGTATATCAATGTCATGAAAACAAAAGTGATTCTGGAGAAACAAAGTCAGAAATATTCCTTCCTACAAATTGATGGTCAAGAGACCATTAGACAACATGAGTATTCCTCACTTCCCCATATCCATTCCCAACATGCAAATACACACACAATGTATGTATATGTATATTTTAATGTGTGTATATAACCACCTGTATATAGCTATCACACACAAATATATATATAAAATACAGATGAACTGAAAGCTTCTCTCCTAGGTATTTTTGTCCTTTATTTCTCTATTCTTTGTCTTGATCAGTCACCACAGGTTCAATTATCATCTCAATGCAAATGATCTGAAAAACTGCATGTTTAACCTCCAGTCTAATCTCTATCAAGAGCCCCACCTGTTCAACATCTCCACCTGAATTGTCTTATTTGGAACTCAAATTCTGTATTACCCAAATTTAGCCTATTTTCCCTCCCCCATAACTTATCTTTTTCAAACTTTATTAGCATAGTTGATGGCACTATTTTACAAGTCACAAAGGTTTGTTACTTCATAGCCAGGTTCTTTCTTCCATTTTCTTCCCCAATCAATTGTCCAGTCTTACCTATTCTAATTATATGGCATCTCTCTTATCTTTCCCTTTCTTTCCATTCAGATGACCATCATTTTCAATCATCACTAACATTCAAATAAAACCCTAATTGGTCTCCCTGTCACTAGTCTCTCCTCTCCAATTCCTACTTTTCACATCTACTTGAAGGTGTCCTTGACTTAACTAATTTAACTAATCCTAAATTCCCTCCAATGATTAAAGATAATGAGCATTTTCTACCTTTGAAAAATCTAAATCAGTTGTTTGCACTGATACTGTTCACAAAATGTATTAATTTTAATACTACTTTTACAGCAATTCAAGGATCTATCATTTTGGGTGTTCATGCTACATTCTCTGAAGCAGATCTTCATCTCTTGTATATGTTAATAGATATCTGTATATGTTACTTTAAAAACCTTCTCTTTTGCCTGACTTCGTAGTGATGAACAATTTGGTTTTTAGTTATTCCTTGAACAACAACTGAAGATTAGTCCATACTCAATAAAAATGACTTCTTAATAATAATATGGAGCTAATTTTAATTGATTTATTCAAAAGAGCTAATTTTAATTGATTTATTCAAAAGTTTGGTTAAATTGTATATGTATCCACAGTATATATCTTCTATCATTCATAGAGCATAAAAAAGGACTGTTATAATAAATCATGTTACTAACAATTCTCTAGCACCACAGGCATTCCTTAGCACATGGACTGGCCCACATCTTTTGATTTCCCAAGTCAAACACTTTCAACTTCTGAAATCTTTTCCTCAAAACAATCCTGAGACATCAGCAATGCTAATATTATTATTCTCATTCTTTAAATGAGAAATCCTAGACTCCAGAGAAATGATATGGATTTTTACTATTGCACAATAGAATCAGGAAAACTCATCTTCTTGAGTTCAGTTCTTTCCTCAGATGTGTGACCCTGGGCAAGTCATTTAAACTTGTTTGCTTCAGTTTCCTCATCTCTAAAATGAACTGGAGAAGGAAATGGCAAACCCTTTAATATCTTTGCCATGAAAACCCTAAATGGGATCATGAAGAGTTGGACACAATTGAAAAACTACTGAATTGACTAAATAAATGTCCAATCCATGATTTAAATTGATGTCCCTGGCCACACAGGCAAAAATCTTTTTTAGACACTCTACAATGTGAAAAATAAGTTGATCAACTCAGAGGTATTATAATGCTTATAATTATGTATTTTATTCTATTCCAGGAGATTTTTCAATATTTAAATATCATCCCATTAAATTTGGGAAGTCAGCATATAGACGTTGTAATTCTGAGAACCCGGATTCAAAGTTCAATTCTAGCACAAACTAGCCAGGTAATTCGGTACCCCAAGTCACTTAACCTCTCCAAGACTTAATTTGTTTAGCTGTACAATCAGTGAATTGGATCTAGTGGTCTCCAAGATACCTTCAAGCCTCAACTATATGATAAATTCAAATGGAAAAGCATTATTAAGAACTTACTAAACTTGCTAAACATCATGCTAAGCACTAGGATTACAAATAAAATAGAAATATAGTTTATATACTCAAGTAATACCCCTTCTAATTTGGAGACACTTCATCTATAAGAGGATTCAGCTGCAGGGCAGATGGAAAGACCATTAGTCTTGAAGGAGCAGAAGAGGGGTGGTGAATCTTTGATCCTGTGCTCTAAGTCTGTGAAAGAAAACCAGGTAATATATAATGGACCTGTCATGGCTGGAAATTAAGACCACATTCTTTAAAAGTTAGGGCAGATATGTGCCTATTTATTTAGTCGAAGGTTTTAAGTAAAAGTTAGAATCTTTAAAAATTAGAAAAAATTTCTTTATGAAAATTATACTCAAATCATTTAGGCCAAGATCCTTCTCAGAAAGGTCTGAGCTTGAATGAGAAATGAAATGCATAGTTTTCAGCTTCATAAATTAGTTACATTGAACAATTCCACCTCTGCAACTTGTGCTGTGAGGAATGCAGTGACAGATAGATTCTGTGCTGTGTTTGCCTATGAGATGATTTCCTTGAAGTCTCGTAATGAGTTGTATTTGGCAGGATTAATGAGTATTATAATGGTAAATGGATGTTTGCAGCTCAGTTGTGTTCCATCACATAGTAACATGGGGTTTCTGGTCCCTTGGAGGCCATAATTGGTGGAATTAATGCAGTTTTTAATTACACTTCTTGAAAAAAAATGAATTGGAACCAAAACAAAAGCTAAGTGATCATCTCTCTGCTGTTTTGTGTGCTGGATACAGAAGACCACTGCTATCTCTGATATCTGTTTTTCAAATCATATTCTCTAGGGGAAGTATGCAATATAGTTTTTGTATTATGATTTATTTGAAACAATATCCTTATGCTTTTTCTATGTGCATATATGTGTGTGACATGGGGATATGTTTGTGAATTGTATGTATATGTGTGTTTGTAATATTTCTATAAATTATATGCATGTGTTTCTGTTTAAATGGTTTTTATATATGTGATTTGATATGTATGTTTGTGTTCTATGTATGTGTTTAAAGTATGTGTATATATTTTGATATGTGTATATAATTTGAAATATATGTTTGTGATATATATGTTTATGATATGTTTACATACATGCATAGACACACTAAAATATGTGCACATGAATATATGCAAACACATACACATATATACACAAATGCATATATATATTCTTACATTAACTAATTGCTTTGTGTAGTTTTCTTTTTACTTTTGTGGGCAGAAAGTAGGTGACAACACAGGAACCATTTTCACTTCCACACTACAACTTGTCTTTTTTACCTTACTTTTGGGGTTGAGAAATTTCAGTGTAATGAATTCCCCAAGCTCTTTGAATGAATTAAGCTTTCATTCTTCCTCCCTTTCCATACACATATGTGCAAAATCGCTAATAGTTGCTGCTTCAGCACATCCCACCTTTTGCTGTGTTAGGTTGCTTGGTGGCCTAGAGTGGAAGGCAGGGCATTGATCTATGGGACAGCATTCTCCAAGTGTGGCATAGAGAGAAAGATATCCCCCAAAGATAGATGCATTAATAGATAAAAGAAGAGGGAAATAATCTGGGGAAAACAGAAACACCACGTTAGCCATTTCTTCCTAATCAATGTATAACTTGAGTTAATTGTATAGGTTGGTGGTGCGTGGCTTTCTAACAATAATGTAATTGCTGTTTAACTTTCCTGCAATTTCAAACAAATTACAGGGCAAAGCCATTAGATGCTGGGTAATTAAGTGTGTATATTTGTATGCATGCGTGTATATATAGATAAAGTCTAATTTAAGTATACATACCTTTTGCATGTAATCATTATAGTATTTATGATTACAAATGATCATTTCTTACATATAATGAATATAGAATTCTTTGCTACGTTTATATATCAAATGCAATTTATTTTTTCTCTATGCTCTTTCCCATGATATCAATTTCTATGCATTTGATAATTTAGAAATACTTTTCATATTCTGCTATTCTATCTTAAATGATCTATTGCTGTAACTATTGTGACACGAGTCACCTTGTCCTCCCTTTACTGCAGCCAATTAATAGGTAAAGTATTACCCATTTGTAGTTATTTATGCAAATTTTCTAGTTCTCTTACTGATTCTTGACTGAGAAGTACATGTAAAACAAATATATGTGGAGTGATGAGAAACAGTTCTGTCTATGAAAAATCACAAAGGTTCAGAATAGATGGAATTCCACATAAATTTTGCATAGGGATCTAGATGAGCACTAGGTAACACCACATCATGACCAGTGACTTACAGTGCTTGTTTGCACAAGGGGAAAAGTCGTACTTGCCTGGGACTTTTGCAGTTACTATTCCTGTCTTATTTTGACTCTTACTGTCACTTAAAAAATGCTATTATTGATTAACTTAGGTATAAGGGTCTAGAAGGCCTTCAGTATTTCCCTTGTGTAGTATATGTTTTATCTGAGACCAAAAAGGAAGAAGGTGAGGTATAATATGAGAAAGTAGAAGGAAAGACAATTCTGTAGTTTTTCAAAAGACGTAGCTAAGCATGTGGGATATTCTAAATGCTTCCAGAGGCAAAGCAGCTACAAAATGGGAGAATTTCTATTTTGCCTAGCAGAGAATCTGTACCAAGACTTGACTTTATGCTATCCTATTTTCTTCTTGCTTGTAATGATTGAGTATGCTGAAGTTGCTTTGTTTTTTTTTTCTTTAGAAGAGTGATGATAGTAATTAATTCAGCTGATACATCATTGTCCCACCCTACCACCTTGATGCTTTCCACAGAAAGTCTTAAAGTAACCAGCTGACATATATATGAATGTGTTGCATGTATAGTAATATGCAGAGGAAAGAAGGATGAAAAGGGGCGGAAAGAGAAGAGATAAACAAATACCCCTGCCCCTGAACTCCATGTGTGGAAACTCTGCTGATACAGGTCAGCAATTATGCCAAACTGACTTTCTATATATGAATTCAATGTGACTCATATTTGCCATTATTCTTTTCCTTTGATAATACACTGTCATTTAATAGCAGACTGGATTCTAATTTATTAGGTTGGGAAAATGGACCTACTTATTGTACACTGCATATAACATCGTTTCCCCTTCTATAAATTTGTCCAGGCTGTTCCTTACCCTTGAAATATTCCATTACTCCCTTCCACCTATTGTAACATCTAGCATTTTCTAATTTCCCCACCCAATTGTTAACACTCCATCTCATTGTCCAAAAACAAACAAAAGACTTTTAGATATTTTGTAGTTGCTTATCAGCAAATGTGTGTGTGTTTATAATTTCTATTGAGTTAAATGTAAATCCTTTCACTGTTTTATTTCTGCTTTTGTTTTTGTATGTTCTTTGCCTACCATGGTGTCTGGGAAGAAATAGACACTTAATATGAGCTTGCTTGTTGCTGCTTGTTGCTTAAAAAGGAAGAATCCAGCTGTTTCATATCAGATGTGACATAGATATGAATGTAATATATTTTTTTAAATTTTCATCATGATTGGTGTCATGTTGGGCAAAAGCTTGAAAGCTGAAATAGGGTTATCTAAAATGTCAATAGATCTTCAAAATTAGACAGTCTTACTCTTCTACCTTATTCATTTTCCTTGATGAATAACCTTTAATTAGATTAATGTAGGATACCAAACATAGATATCTCTTGAGTCACATAATACTCATACCTAGGAAAAGATGAGACTTTGCCTAGTTTCATAGTAGCACCACTAATCTGCCAAAAAGAAAATAGATCTTCCATTAACTTTTTCCAACAGAGATATAACCAATGTGCTACTCACTAACGTTGGTTGAGTGGACACTGACATGCATTATTCCAGACCTGTCCTTGAGTACTTTCAAAAGAAATATGAATAATGTTGTCCTGAATAATTCACCTGCTTCAGTCCTCTGAAAGGCACAAGGTTAAAGGTTCTTTGGAGATATGGATGACTCATCAGTGACCATTGTGGACCTGGCCCAACCAACTGAAAACTGGCAAGCTAAATGTTCAGAAAAAAAAATTCCTATTGCTTCTGGACTCCTAGCATAATTCCATTAAGCATAAACAACATGATTGGGAAATTAATAATTAGTTCGGTATTATCCTTGAAGGTAATAAATGTGGTCCTAAGACATATCAGGTCTGATGGCTTGTGGTGACTTTGAGTCATCTGTAATACATAGAATTCACAGTGGGAAGATGGGGAGGAAGAATACACATACACAAACAGACACATATGTAAATTTTTTTGCAAATAGCTACTCCTGGTTATAGGGGGGAGAAATGAAACTATGCCATTAGATATAGATAGATAGATAGATAGATAGATAGATAGATAGATAGATAGATAGATGTTAATCTATCATTCATATTATATTTGGTAGTATGTGCATTTATAAGCTATTATGGACTTTTAAAAATTGGTGCTTTGTCACAGGTTCAGAAGACTTTATTCATAATATGCATGTAATGTTTGAGGAGAGGCCAGAACAAGTATTTTCTCTAATATTTCTGTCATTTATAGAAATCAGATTCTTAATATCACTCTGTAGTTATTTCAGTTCACTTATGTAAAAGAAAAAATATTTACAAGTAAGTTGATTATTTTGGGAGCTAAAAAAATACTACTTTGTGCTTTCTGTGTAGTCCTTGTCCAAACTATAATAAAATATGTTTGCACTAAAAATATGAAAATTTCCATGGGTTTAGGCCTTAGGATGGAAAAAGTTTATAGAACTTGTAAAAGGTGTACACACAAACATACAAATACAAAAACATGTACACACATATACATACACATATTTATATATTTTAGTGATTGTAATCTTTTTTCCATGGATAGTTAAACTAATCAAGCAGCTGGATGGCACAGTGGATACACTGTAGGGTCTGGAGTCAGGACAGCCTGAGTTCAAGTCCAACCTTAGGCACTTACGAGCTGTGTGAGCCTGGACAAGTCACTTCACTCTAGTTGCCTTAGTTTCCTCATATTTTAAATGAGCTGGAAAAAGAAATGGCAATCCACTCCAGTATCTTTGATGAGAAAAAAAAAAACAAATAGGGTCACAAGAAATTGAACATGAAATGACTGAACAACAAACTTATTCTAATAGTATATATTATAACCTAGCAATGCTTTTTATTCCTTGTATCTCTTGTCTATGTCCTCCTGTATAGCCATAATGGAAGCTCACCTTCCCCCTCATTTGCTGAATACCTTCCTTAAAGTCTTTTATCATCATTTAGGGATTGGTACTTCTCTACACATTTGTTATTGCTTGCTTCCTCCATGTCCCTGCCTATCTCATTTTCAGTCTCTTATCTCCTCTATGACAGCCCCATACATGGAAATAACTATTGACAGTATGCTACTTTTTTGTCAGCAAGAAGTGGATTTCATGGTGATTTCAGCCAGCTCATATGTTTTTTGTCCCTTGATCAAATAAAAATTTTGATTCTAGAGGAAAGGTGGCATTTATCTCAGAAAAGATTGGAGATCTATTCTCTGAAAATTTCCAAATCTATTTTACTTACTTCTAGGGATTGAGGTGGGGGATAAGAGACATATTGAAATTGAAAGAAATGGACCATAATTTTGGATAATTTAACTGTGCACAAATTCTCAGTGTCAAAGATATATAATGCAAATATTAGTTTAAGACTAAATGTAGAAAGAAGGATAATGGGAGATGGTGGTGTAGTACCCTCTTAATAACCCCCACAAATAATCAAAATAATTCCACAGAATCAAGGCTAGAAGAAGAGAGGGAAAAGTATGTACTGATGAGTGTGATTGCTGAGGAATTGAGGCCCCATTGGCTATGATCATTCCTAAAAGAGTAGAGTCTCTGGTTGCTGCTGCTGCTTCACAGAAGTTTGATTGGCCACCTGCAGTTGTGGTGGCAGAACTGCCCAATTGCCTCTTTTGTAGTGAAGTAAATCATAGACTGGGGCTTGAGCAGGCAACCAGGAGTACATCAGGCACTGGACTACAAAAACTGGAATAACTAAATAATACCCAAGAGAAAACAAATACATGCAAAAACTCCTGAAACCTGAGGTAATATATCCCAGCACCTTAGGAATTATGGGACTCTAGCTAAAAGTCAATGATTAAGTCTATTGGCCAGGCTGCTAATTTTTTTAAATAATTTAATTTCATTTAAAAAATAAGCAAGTAAAGAAGAAAGAACACAACTATTCATAGCTATTATGGGGGCAGAGAATACCTCGGCTTGAAAGCAAATGACAATGAAATAAAAATACCTCCTTTAAAAGCAGTGAAGAAATAAAATAAATGGCCACATGCTCAAAAAGAGTTTTTGTAACATCTTTTAAAAGACATTAAAAACCAAATGAGAGAGGTAGAGGAAAAATTAGGGAAAAAATAAGAACAATCCAAGAAAATCAAGAAACTCATTTACCCAAATGGGTAATTACCCAAATGGAAAAAGAGGTCCAAATACCCATGGAAGAAAATAGTTTATTAAGAACTATAATTGGAAAAGTAGAAACTAATGATTTACTAAGACATAAAGAAATAATAAAGCAAAATCAAAGGAATGAAATTAGAAAATTATAAGGAGGAAAGTGGGTTATTTTTAAAAGGAATTGACTGGATTATTTAAGAGTGTGGTCACCAGGTATTTAATTTATTCCAAAGATATTTATTTAAAATTTATTTACAAAATGTAGAAAGAGTGAAGTAAGAAAATTAGAGAGAGGATAGGGTAAGATATCTAGCTTAAGCACTAAGTAATTTACTCCCGGTCCCTGGTTCAACCAAGGCAAGGAGAGTTAGTCCTTAGGCCTCAGCAAGCCGAGGACCCAGGGAAGTCTCTTCAGAAAAATCCAGCAGTTAAGAGTCAGCTTTTTCACTCACCTCATGTCAGTTCAAAGGAAGAGACTTTTAGAATAGCTTCACTGGGAAACAGGGTCTCAGGTCCAGTCAGTACATTCTTCACCAGCCTACACTTCAAAGAATGAAGAACTTCCAATAGTACTCCACTCAGGAAGTGGTCACTCCCTTTTAAATACACTTTCTCTTGCATGACTTCCTGTGCCTTCCCCTAATTCTCTGCCTACCAATCACAGTTGAAGCCCTGCTTTAGAACTGCCTAGGAGGCAGTCAGTCAATTCTGATTAGTCACCCACTATCGCACACATGGGCCACAGACCTCCCCCACTCAAGTGTGAATGGGGTGTTTTACACCTTTGGTTTTTAAATCTAAAAATTGGCAGATCTTCATACTCAGCTTTTAAGTAGGGTATTTGCACTTTTGGTGATTAAGTCTAAAAATGGGCAGGGGTTACAATTTAATCACTATCGGGGGAGAGTTAATTATTTTCATTTTCACAATCAGGGGAGAAGAAAGAAAATGCAGAGAAACATTAAGTTCCATAGCTTCCAGGTTAAGGAGAAAATACTATAGGCAACAAGAAAAAAACAACTTAATACTATGTAGCTACTGTTAGAATAACACAAGACTTAATAGCCAAAAACATTAAAGGAATAAAGGACATAGAACACAACATCTTAAAGAGTAGAATAAGTGGTTTTACAACCAGGAATAGCATATCCAGCAAAGATGATCATAGTTATAAAGGGGAAAATGAATATTTAATGAACTTAAGTAATCTCAACTATTCCTGGAGAACACCCAACAGAAACACACAAAAGAAAATTGGATCTATAAGAAACATACAAAGATTATGAAAGACTAATCATAAAAGGCTCAAAATGTCTAAGTGTCCAATTCCTGCATTGGAAAATGTTATCTATGGCCTTTTGAAATGGCATAATTTCCTAGGTATTTTGAAGGGGTACGTATCAATGGAAAACTGGCATTCAAGGGGAATGTAAAGGAATCAGACAAAATAGTAGAGGATGAGGTAGGTGGAATGGCTATCTCATATGGAGGAGGAATGAGTGGTAGAAATGACATAGGAAGGGGAGGAACTGGTGGAAAGCTGTTAGTACTAGACCCCTCCTCTTATCAGACATGGGAT
Source organism: Monodelphis domestica (assembly GCF_027887165.1). NCBI lineage: Eukaryota > Metazoa > Chordata > Mammalia > Didelphimorphia > Didelphidae > Monodelphis > Monodelphis domestica. Next base: position 358,463,134 of record NC_077228.1, read on the forward strand.
AAAGAGAAAACAACACAAATAATTAGAAGTGTAAAAATCTTCTTTATATAGAGAGAGATAGGAAAGAAGAGGGATGGAATATAGGAGGGACTAGGGGTCTTCATGGGGGAATGAGGAAATAAGAGAAGGAAAGATGGATCAAGAGAAAGGAGGACAAAGGAATAAGAAAAATGAGGAAAAAGAGGTAATCCTAGAGAGGAGAACAATTTGGAAAGGTGGGCCAATTTGGAACTATGCAGATAAGAGGAGAGAGAAAATAAGGAAGGACTTTTTGAAAAGGGTTTGAATTGGAGAAGCATTAGTCAAAAGATACTGGACATATTAGGGGGGATATGGTGCAGAAAAAGGAAGAGGGGAACAAACAGTGAGGAAGAATGGAATAGATGGAAATGCAAAGGTAGAAGTTATGACATTGAGTTTAAACGGGATGAATTCACCAATGAGAAGAAAATGGATAGCAGACAGGATAAACAAAACAAAACAAAACAAACAAACAAAAAATAAAAAAACAGGACCTGATAATGTAATATTTACAAGAAGCACAATGAAAATGAGAGATATACATAGAGTAAAGGTGAGGGACTTGTGTAGAATATACTATACCTCAGTGGATCCAGAGAACACAGGGGTCTTAGTCATGATTTATAACAGAATTTGGACCAAAATGGATATAATTAGAAGGAATGAACATAGTAAATATATTATGTCAGGGGGTTACCATGGATAATGAAGCATTATCAATATTGGACTTGTATATAACATATCTTATAGCATCCATATTTTTAAAAGAAAAACTGAGATACCAATGAAAATAGCTAAAATAAAGAGTGTGGGACATTAATTTTGCACTCTTAGATCTAGATAAATCTTATCTTAAATAAATAAGAAAGAAGTTAGAAGATAAATAAAACCTTAGATAAGTTAAATATGACATCTGGATAGCCTCCACATCTGCATGAGTTTAGTAGTAGATCTAAGATTATATATATAGACATAATCCCAATATAGTTTCTGGTGGGACAACAATGGTTTAGAGAGCATAAATATTCTGCCAAACCCCTCCATTCCTGAGGAACTGTGGCATTGGAAAGTTCCAATGGGTATGATTAAACTGGAATGATTTAGTTTTGGAAAGAATTTGATCCTGGCAACAGATAGTGTTTACTACCCAAGGACTAGTCTAACTAAATATGGCTAAAGTGGTCAAATTAAATACTTAAAGGAATAGGACGAAACAGGCCTAATATTACATTGCTAGAGTGACTGTGAAGTTTTTTTAAGAAAACATGATGAAACTATACTTTAAGAGCTATAAAGCTGTTCATGTTAAATGACCTAGGGATCCCATTACTATGATTATGCTTTAAGAGCATTATTGAGAAGGTAAAAATGCTATGTATCAACATATTCATGGAAATTTCATTTGTTTTGACAAAATAAATGAAAAAACACAAATGCAATGATTAGAAGTGACTGAATAGATGACTGTGATATTTAAATGTAATAAATTGTATTATGTTATTAGAAATGGAAAAAAACAAACAAAAAAAACAAATGACAAATATTGGGAACTAGAAGAGATGAAAAGACAAAAGAAACTTAGAATAATACTTGCTATAACTACATTAAATAAAAGAATAGCCCAAAAATTAAAAGAAAAAAAGTATAAAAGTAAAATAGATCCAAGGGGGAACTAAAAAAAAAAAACAGAGAAATCTTATATAAGTCACATAAATAATCCAAGTATTTTAATAACAAATTGTAAACAATATAGAGGTTGTGGTTTTGTGCATATTTTTATATATTTGTTTATTTAACTATTTTTGGTGATGGTGTTGATTAATTACATAATTAAAAATTAAAAAAAAACTAAATTTAAAGCACTTTTATATGTTAAAGTGTTATTTGAATTTAAAGTGTTATATAAGTTGTTGTTCTAATTATTTCTATAACAAATTATAACCAAGATTACATTCTGTGTCCTCTAAAGTTAGTGATTGCTGATTTTATATCTGGTAATTGCTAGAGCTTCTTCTGGTCCACTTGTGTAATTAGGATTTGCTCCCCAGGACTCTAAATCCTAGCTTCCCATGTTCTTTCTCATATTACGCACTAAGGTAGAGAAGACATAAGTTTTATGTAGCTCCACCCTCACATGCTCCTTTTCCCTGATCACCACTGGGAAAGCAGGTTGTACTAAGGCTTTTACTTTTGTCCTTTTATTTCTTCTACTTCAAGTGATTATTAATAAACCTTAAAAATATAATACTTGGGTTTATTGGATATTAATTTTAATCTTACACTCTGAAACTCTGAAATCAATATAGGACTTTTAATATCCTTGTATAGAAATAATTTCATTCTATTTACTGCTGGCTTTTAGGACATATATGTAACATTTTTGCAAATATATTTGCTCTATTTTGCCTGATAAAGTATATTTTTTGAAATGATACTCTTTGCTCTTGGTAATATCAAAAAGCAAAACTAATACAATACAAATATTTCATTGGTTTTGAATATTACAGTTTCCATTTGGCAACAGATGTTCTTTGTATTTTCCTTTCTAATTCTAATCTTAGAAGATGGTTAAAGACAAAGCGATTCTACTCAATTTCTGCTTAAAATTCCCCTTTATGTTGACAAGTTTCACTTCTTTTTTACCAGAAAGAGCCTTTATATGATAAGCCCAGAACCATAATTTTCTTGGAGAAAATATTAGTATACTCATAGTCAGAGTTTGCTCTAGAGGTCAGAGAATGGTTTTGACAAATTGTGCAAGTTATTATGAATCTACTCTCATTCAAACTGGCCTAGTGATGAAATATAGGCAATAAAGACCATTAAATGTTCAAATTATTCATATTTTTACTATTCAAAGTTATAATAATATGTTCCAATTTAATAGACATATACCATGTGAATTTGAACAATGTGACTTTTTGATGGAATTCATTATTTGCACTAATCAGGACATAATTATACTATAATTTCAGATTTTCACATTTCATATTACATAGTGTTCTATTATTTTGTCACTTTGGCTTTAGGTTTATTAGCAATACTGGAATTACTGAATAAAGTTATTTGTTAAAATTAAAATTTTATTAGTGGTTTACATTTTTGATGATATATTGAATTTTCCCCATTGTCACTTTCTTCCTAGGCCATCATCCAGAGCTATCAGTTATAATGAATGATTTTTTTAAGAGCAAGAAAAAATAAACCAAAGAAAAATGAAACAAAAAATGAAAAAATCTAATATTAGGAATTCTACACCCATTGTTCTTACCTCTGCAAAGAAGTGGATAGTATTCTACCATATTTTATCCCTGGGCCATAGCATAGTCATTAACTTACAGCATTATATTTTAATTGTTTTACTATTTTTGCCTTACCTTTGGTCTTAGAATCAATGCCATATTTTCTAAGACAGAAGAGTGGTAAGGGATAGGCTATGGGGGTTAAATTACTTATGTGGGGTTATATAGCCAGTAAGTATTTGAGACTGGATTTGAACTCAGAAACTCCCATCTCCAGGTCTGGCTCTCTATCCCTAGCTACCTAGCTGCCCCCTTAATTATTTTATTTTATTTTTGGTATTAGTCCTTCCTTCCCCTTATATCATTCTATTTGTTTTCTAAATTGTTTTCCTGTTTCTGTTTACTTCATTTTGCTTTGTTTCAGATGAGTCTTTCCATGCTTCTTTTCAGTTAATCATTTCTTTAGGCACAATAAGATTTCATTGCATTTATATATTAAAATCCCCCAATATATATGGGTATCTTTTTAGATTGCTAGAATTTTTAAATTCTTAAATAATATCTTTATATTCTAGTTTATGATATGAAAATAGAATTTCTTTTTCCTACATGTCTACTGAAAAATAAATGATCTTTTGTTAAGTTCTGAAATGGAGCTTTCTGGTTATTTCTTTTGATTTAAAAATACAACCTGGAATGAGGCATTCTATATTTCTCTTATGTAATAGTTACAACATAATGGTATGTTTATATAGTCCTTTATTGTCCTACAAAATACTTTTCAGTATTTTTCAAACAATAAGCATTTATTAAGCTTCTTCTATATTTCAGGATCCAAGCTAAGTGCTGGTGACACACAGACACATTAAAAAAAAAAAAAACTATTCCTGCCCTCAAGAAACTTAGATTTATTAAATATATATGTTCTCTCATTTGATTCTCACCATAATCCAGAAAGGAATTATTATCAAGCACATATCATAATAACCATCTTATAACTGGAAAACCATACAAAAGAAAAGAAATAAAAAATGCTACATGGCTGACAAAAGGTTATACAGCTACTAACTGAGAGTGTTGGGGCTACAACACAGGATTTCTGAATCCTTGTTAAAAGATTTTTCCATATCACCCTGCTTCCACTTTATTAAGGATTAGTATTACTTAATTCATTAATGTATTTCCTATCTTTTCTGGGTTAGTCTGGTGATTTGTCATGTTCTTCTAGTTAGTGTTCTTCTGGGTACAAAGTCAAGATGATCTAGGCACTAAAAATCCCAGGAGTGGATGGTGCTGCTCGTAGCCTCTATAAACATGATTAATGGAGACTGAAGACAGCAGTGTTAGTGTCTCCTTTATGGTCTAGAGTTCCTTTCCAGGATGATTCCCTTCCAAAGAAAATCAACAATGAATGCACCCTCCAACCAGGCAATGGGTTATCTACAAAATGAATGATTTAGAAGTCATATGTAAATGATACTGTCTTAGGTACATGATCAGAGTCTCTTCCTTCTCTTGTTTTTGACATTTAAAGATATTCCTGTAAGGCAATATATGTTAATATCTTAGGGTGAATAAAATAAACATAAAAACATATAATTGTCTTTTCTTCTATTTATTTGGCTATGTGTATCAGTTAGCTATTTTTCTCATAGTTTCTATTTCCATATATAAAATACATATGATTTTCAGATTTTTTTGTCTTCAACTTTAAATATGTTTTTTTTTTCTGGAATTTTAAGATTTCTTGAAATTATTTACACTTTCAATAACATCTTATATATCTTTATAACATATGTACATGCATATATGTGTATATATTTTAAAGAGGTACACATTTATTAAAATTTTAAAAACAAGATTCATACTGAAGAAAATTAAAATAGATAAAAAATTTTACATGTAGGTGATGGGACCCATTTGCAAAAGTAAATGTTAATTGTAAAATTCCTGACCTGCATTACTCTAAGTCCACCATCTATGTCCTATAGTTCTTCATAAAAGTAATATGGACAGCAAAGTTTTATATGCTTTCACATATGTACATACACATATTATTTTTGAAATTTTTCATTTGAAGATTTAAATAGTTACTGAAATAGTAACTTCCAGAAGCCTTAGAAATTCTATACTAAATTATAATAATTAAGACAGCCCCAAAACATTCTATACTGCTATAAAAGTACAGGGATATATACGTGTGTGTGTGTGTATACACATATTTATGTATTTGTGTATGAGTGTGTATGTGAATATGTATATACATACATGTATACAGATGCTTTGTGCATATATTTGTATATAAAGGCTTATATCCACGTATATACATATATAAGATTAATGTTTACCATAGGATGTGTTGTTATTTTTATAACAATTCTTTCCTTTCCATAGCACCTCAGTTTTATTTAAGCAATATATACACAGAAGTGCTATTATACATATGTTCCTTAAATAAAATTAAGATTTTGTGGATATTAATATTATGTTTAAAAGTCATGATAGCTAGGGAACATTTTTTCTTGAAAGAGCAAAACTGTTCTTGGCTTCACCAAAATTAAACCGTTATTTTCAAATAATTTTAGAGAAGATGGTGTCCTCTACTTATATCTAGGCTATTATATATAACATTCTTTGGAGCCCTTCAAAGTGTTTTATTAATTCTCCTTAAAAAAGAGATTACAATGTAATGTAATTAAAAAGAATGATAGACCTGACATAAGCAAACATTTTTCATATTCTAGCTCAGGCTCATTGTAGTTTTGTTTCATCAAATACTCTGGGCCTCAGTTTTTGTTTGTTTTCATAAGCTGTAAAATAGACAGATTAATATCCACTCCTGTCTAACTCAAAAATCTGCTCTGTCTTACAGATGACATAAAAGTTCTATGCAACTATAAAATATTACATTGTAGACTTTCTATTATTAAACTTTGGAAAAATATTTTTGAATTTAAAAAAATAAAAAAAACTCTAATGATTATATTTATATTTAAAACCCATCTTAACTGAGTTCAATTTTAAGTTTTGCATGTACACACATATACAAATATACCTAAGTTTACATGTGTGTTGTATTGTCTTATGTTATGTTAAAGTAAGCACCACTTACAGAAAATATCTAGCAATCCATGAAAATTTGTAAAAAGTTGAAGAATCAATAGAACTTGTAGTCATTTTTATATTGTAAATCAATAATTATCAAAAGTATTTAGTACTACTTAACATATAAAATTATATTAATGAAAGAGATTAAATAAGAAACAATAGGAACCAACCAACACAATATGCCAGTGACTGACTAACTTAACAATACAAAGAACTCTCTCATTTAAATCATTTGGCAGAAATCAAATTAATGCTTTCTACTATAGACAATATAGGGATACATTTTATGCTATATTGATGAAATGTATATATATCTAGAATATTAAAGGACATACCACAAAAACATCAGAAAGGAACTGGATTAGGTACCTTTTTTAGCGATTGGTAGGGCAAGAAATTTTTCACCAAACAGAGATAGTGGAGATTATGAAAGATAAAAATTATCTTTTAATTTTATTAATTTATAAAGCTTTTCAGAAACAAAATTAATGCATCATGAATTAGAGTTGAGGTAAGTTTGTGGGGAAATATATGTATAGAATCTCTGAAAATCATCTGATGTCTAAGATATATTTCTGCTAATATCTTATAGAAGTACACCAAACTGTGCCCCAAAATATTACTGAACAATCTGACCAAACAATTTTCAAAAGAAGTATGGCAAACAATTATCCAAACATGTGAAGCAACGGTCCAAATCATTCTTATGTAATGATAAATGAAAATTTGGCAAAGATGATAAAAATGGAAATAATAAATTTTGGGGAAGTTACACATTAATATATCGTTGGTAAATGTGAGAACTGGCATAATCATTCTGGAGATAATTTAAAATTATGCTAAGAACATGACATCATCTCCTTACCCTTTGACTCAGAGTTTCTACTGATAGGTAAAACCTAAGAAGTGAAAGATAAAAAGAACATTTCAAATGCACCCAAATATTTTAGCAATACTTTGTAGTTACTAAAGAACTAGAAATATATTAGATGCTTAGCAGTTAGGGAATGCCTAAGCCAACCATAGCACATGAATTTGATGAAATATTCTTTGCCATAAGACATCATGAATATTATGAATACAGAAAGGCATGAGAAGATGCATATAAACTGATGCATAGTTACAAAGATGACAGCAACATAAATGGAAACTCAACAATAAAGCAATCAAAATTAAATGATGCGATATTATAATGGTCAAACTTGACCCAAAAGAAGAGATACGAAAATGCAATTTGTTTCATTCTTTGCAGAGAAACCGGGATAAGGGGCACTCTCAGAATAGAATACTATATATAATTCTAGACTTGGTTGTTGTGTTGATAATGTAGTGGGGATATCATTGAACTGGAGGTTCTTAATAGATTCAATTCCTTTAAGGCCAATTAATGAAGTTTGAGACTATAAGAGGGAAGTTACACATTAATATATCGTTGGTAAATGTGAGAACTGGCAATTAATTTGTAAACTTTTAATTGTTTATCTGCTAATAAGGTTACATTTTTGCTCATTTATGAGATGTGAAAATATCTTTTATTTGATGTATCTCCAGCTTTAAACATAATTCCTGATAGATAGTGCTTAACAAATGCACATTGATTTGATTTGACACCAAAATTTTTAACAGGTAAAAAGGTTTAGATTTGATTAGTGTGCATCTACATGTAGACATAAGAGTAAAGAACAGAAGTTGTAGTGAGATGAATTTTAGATTCTTTTAAGGAAAAATTTAAGAATGTTTGATGTTTTCAAAAACTTTCAAGTAAAAGCTTGATGACCATTTTCTTGGAGATACTTACTGGAGAAAAGATTTTTATTCATGTAAAATGGACTAGATGATTGCTAACCCAATCGGGGAAAAGGCAGAATTTGGGTCAGCTATCTGACTTAGTGGATCAAGAACCACAACTAGAGGTATGAGGTCCTGAGTTCAAATTTGACATCCAACACTGCCTATGTGACTATGACCCAGGGCAAGCGACTTAATCCTCATTGCATAGCACTTACTATTCTTCTGCCTTAAAACCAATACATAGTATTAATTGTAAGATGAAAAGTAACAGTTTTAAAGAATGTACTGATGAAGTTAAATGCTCTTAACAACTTAAATGAAAAGAATTGTGTAATATGTGTAAACTATGTAAAAACTAAAATGATAGCATATCAATAATTTTTTATGAAATCTTCAATGGAAAGGACTTAGAGATCATTTATTGTGACCCTTTATTTTATGTGTGAGTATTAGAAAAAGTCCAGATTCTGGGACTTATCTAAGACCAGATAGCAAGTTAAGGACAGAACTAACTAATGGAAACTAGAGTTTGAATCTCCTGATTCCAGTACAAGCCTTTTTCTTCCAAAATACACTATGGCAGATGTTTTCAATAATTATCAAGTTAAAAAAAATCCTTCTTCAGAATTTTCTATTCCCTCTTGATAGCAGACTGCTAAGTCTCTTCTGATATTAGGAATCTGTGACTCCTTGATAGTATCTGAGTTAATGGGACAGACCACATTTTCTTCAGGGAACTTCCAAAAATATCACAATGGAATCTTACTGTTTTGGGAAGGGAGGTGGAGAAGGCAGAATTTGAAAATGCACTAAACAGAAATGTGTTCTGAATCTTAAAATCCTGCATAATTATGTAAAGGTGTACAAGAAACTTTGTATTTTAAATGCTCCAGTGATTCAAAGATAATCATATGAAGGGTTTTAGATGTAATACCATGTAAGAAAGAACATTTAAAACTGACCACTTCTTTCCTGGGTCTGGTAAATGAAGCCTGATCACACATAATAGAATCAAATCTTCCCTCATTTTTTGCAGGGGATTGATTCTATTGTATACATTCAAGTTAAATCAAGTGCACATTTCTTACAGTGGGCTAAGTCTGGGTGGTCTTTCCTTGCTTTTGAAGGAAAAAGAACAGATAATTTCACTTTAGTCTATAATGACATGGGTCCTCTTCATTCTGCAGTAGCCATACTTGTTTATTTTATCCAGTGAAAGTTGCAAGTTTACATCATCTCAAAAGTACATTGTAACCATAATAAAAAATGTTCCCTGCATTCAAATAGGAATCTTTTGTATCCAGGACCCCAACTGAGTTGTGAACACCCATTAAAAAACATCTTTCTAAATGACGATAATGACAGGGGAGTTGAAGAGTCAGTGAAATTTTGTATTATCTTATTTTGAGTGTATTTTCATTAATAATTTATTGATATAAAAACAAGAATGTTTCATTCCGACAAAAGGGGATCTGTAATTTGTTCTCCCTCCACAAACATATTGAGGATGCCACCCGGCAGTGCTGATTGAATATTTATTTAAACAAATATCAGTATTACGCAACTAGCTGGAAAATCCACGAGTTTGATTTTGATAGCAGAGCATTTCTACACAATTTATGTGTACATGCAAATCTTGGTGCTTTGGATATAGGCTAAAGTATTTGCTTTATATGTATTATTTTGTTTGAATACAAGAAAGCTGGTTTGATTTGTATGTTTCCCCCTTATAGAATTGTTCCAAGGCTCTGTCAGGGATCACGTAGAGTAATTTTTCCCATCAATCTTTGCTGTGCAGCCATGCACGAATGCAGTAGGAAAAAGGGGGCAGAAATCAAATCACTTAATTGCAGCATTTTTCATCTACATCTTTTGTTTTATGGTGGTAAAGGCCCCGAAGTAGCCTACCATGATTCATGGCTGTCACTGCTGCCGTTAGCAGTTCAATCCTTCATTCTAGGCATTTTGGTACTGAAAGTACCTACACAATTACTTTGATGAATATGACTTGTTTGTTTTTTCCCCATTTTTAGCAGAGAGTGGTTGTGCTTAATACAGACATTTAAATAAGATAGTATTCATGCCTGCTGCATCTGCACTGTATTTCAAAAGTTGTGTGTCTAGTTTAACAATAATATTGCCATTGTTGCCTAGGTATTTAAGTTTGCTGAGCTCACGGGCTTTTACCTCCTATTTTTATGTTTATATAATGGGAAGGCCTTAAAATAACCCCCACTCTATACAAAAGGAATAACTCACCTTTAAAGATCTATGAGCCTGTGACAGATTCCTCCCAAACCTCATTTAAAAAAAAAAAAGAAAGAAGTCATTTCATGAGTGTGGCATTACAAAGCCAGCAAACTAGTCTGCCTCTGCATTTATGCCTAGTTGATCATAAAATAATAACATTTTTGGAAATATATGCATGCATCTTGGGAAGTGACTTATAATATTTGCATATTTGGAGAAAATGTCAGTGATGTCAGCAGGGGTTCTGAGGCGAGCTAAATGAGCGAGCTTTTCAAAAATTGCTATTTTATCAGCCATGCACTGTCAGCACAAAAATGCAACCTCTTTAAGGACGAGACAAGAAAAAGGCAAGTGATTTAATTTCTTCATTAGCGTCCCTGGTGCTGAATTACTAGCATACCTTGCAGCCCAAGATTACAGGCAGTAAACCTAAAGAAATCCATTCTACACCCCAATTTGCTCTTCTAGTCAATCTGAAATGTCAGAAGTTTGGGGTGGGGATGCAGAGGAGACTCCAAAAAATGAAGGAATTGAAGTTGTGTTCCATTTTTTCAGAAGGGCAATTTGTCACTGTTTCTTCTACCTTCTTATAATAGTTTGAGTTCAGGTCTTTATTTGGTTATCTCTGCTTCATTCCTTTATTTCTTTGTTTACTTTTGATTTCAAGCCCTAAATATATGTTCTGAATAGATGCATTCATGCCTAATGAGTGTATATACAGCTAGGAGATAGGACATGTCTATTATCCTGCAATGATAACAGAGCTCATTGCATTTGTCACCAGAGAGTAGTAAAAATGTTCTATAAATAAAGTCACTTGGGGGCAAAAAATCACCTTGCCCTAAACAACAAATGAACCCTGAGAGTCAAAGAAAAGCTTGCCAACATACTTTGAAAAAAGTGGACATTGCAATTAAATTTACTCCATACCCTAAATATGACCATAAATCATATGGTTTGAAGAAATTAAAAAATGAAATATTATCTTTTCATTAATTAAATGCATTTTAGTACCTTGAAAGATCATCATCTTAACCTTGTCATCACATAGATTACTGATTTGAATCTCAAAGCAAAGGAAGATAGAGAATATATCTTTTCTCCATTGAAGTACATTTAGAAAATCACTAACAGGACTAAAACTATAATTTTCCATTGTAAGTTGACCTTTCAGAACCTATTTACATCTATTACAGTCAACCAAATTCATGGTACAGCCTTACTGAATGAACAAATTACATACATTTGACAACCACAACCTCTGTGTTAAATACAAGTATATACAAATGTAAAGATTATTTTTATGTATGTTGAAATAGGATGTTGGAAAAAATTACTTGAATGTTGTATGGTTAAAGCTAATTAATAAGATTCCATCATTGTAATATTAATCTTCAATAGTGAGAATAATTTTTATAACCGTATGATTCAGATTTTAATCAATTATAAATTAGAGATGCACTAGCACCAACATTAGATGGAGAGAGTCATATTTGAAATTATTTTCATTCATCTTTATATTTTTTGTCACTTCCATGTTGGTGTCCTGATGCTATGCATTGACATATTTCTCATTTTTTATGAAGAGTAGCAAGTTGTTGTAGTCCAAAAAGTATTATTGATATGCCTCATTGAAATAATGCATTTGACCTTGAATTCAAAAATGCTGTATTGGCAAAGTATCCATTGTGGAAGGTCCTATCAAACTGAAAATAATGTGGGCATAATCCTGCTAACAGATTGAGTCAATTCATACAGGACAAACTTAGAAAAAAATTAAGAGTTGTAAAAATGGAGATATAAACCTCAGACTTCAATTCCCAGAAGTCCTTGGTACTTCCCAGAATTCCCTATAATCTCACCTGAATCTCCACCTGGGCAAAATCACAATTTAGTATTTAACGGGCTCTCTGCCTCCCAAGAGGCTCGCTCTTCCTCTAATCGGGCATTGCAACATGTAGTAAGTAGGCTAGAAATTGGCTAATCAGCTCTAGGCATGTGGTTTATTATTTTGTATCTTTGATTTCTAATAATCTTAATAAACCTCATAAAATATAATACTTTTATTATTAGAAACTAATTTAATTTTTACAGAGGCACATGAATCAATTGATCATTCAACAAATATTTATCAAGTATTTAGTTGATGCTAGGCACTATGTTAAGTACTGTAGATAAAGAAAAAGGCAAAACAGTTTCTTCCTTCATGGAACAGAAAATATAAAAAACATTTAGGTATGCATATGCAGGATATGTGGTAGATAACCTTAGATGGTAAGATTCTAGAGCCAGGGAGACTAGGAAAGGTTCCCTGCAAAAGATGACAAGTGGTCTGATTATTAAAATACTCCATGTATTTTTCAAAGCACAGGTGAAAATGGAAAACATTCCAGGTATTTAGTTGGTTGGTTGGTTGGTTGTTGTCCTTTGTACATAAAGAAGACCAAAATGACATCACTATGTCAGGGAAGGTACAGTGTATCTGAGTGTGGCAGATCAGACCAAAACAAGCTTAGAAGACTCTATCACTCTTAACCCAATGCCTGACAACAAAATTTTGGTAGGACCTTCCACAATGGATACTTTGCCAATAGAGCATTTGAGAACTCAAAGTTAAATCCATTATTTCAATGAGGCATACAAGTAATACTTTTCTTTGAAGCCTCTCCCAAACACAGACATTTGGTACAGTCAATGTGAAGGCACAGAAATGAGAGAAAGAGTATTGTATACAAGGTAGAGTATTGTATACAAGAAACAGCAAGTAGGCCAGTAAGGTTGAATCATTCATAAAAAGCATGATGAGAAGCAAAATGACAAAGATCATGGACCAGAGAAAATTAGCCCAATTGGACATGTCAGAGCTAGCTGAAGAAGCAATTTTTATTTAATACTTTGCCCCACATTTGGTATAGATATCCCAAAGGACTCTCAAATGTACCAGTTTTAGCTTCTATCCCTCTCTAGACAGACTATCTATACCTTTCAGGATGAAGCTTGCCCATCATGTAAAAATTTTAAGACCAAGCATTCTTTCAGTATCATTCAGTAATATAGGAAGCACAAAACCTCATTCCAGAATCTAAGAATAAATGTAGCTGGTCCATTCTAGAAGGTTCTACCAAGCTAAAATAGTTTTAGCATTATGCTAGTAACAGATTTAGTCAATTGGTGAAAGACCAACTTAGAATGAATAAAGAGACACATGAATCAGTCAAAAATAATAAGCAGAGGAAATCATAAGCATAAGATTCAGAGGGAAATGTCAAACACAATGAAGAAGAGGTAATTTAGACTGAGAGAAACTTTAGAGAGAAACCTACAAGAAGAGATTAAATCTACAGAAAGTGAGAATAGGGTCTCAAGAGTACTGAGAAGAAATGATGTACGACATACAAAATATAACATTAATGAAATAACAGTTATAAGGGAAAGAGTTAAAAGGAAGACAAATAAGAGTAGAACAGTTGGTGATTAGTTTTACTTCCAAAAAAAAGTAAGCAACAACTTTGAGTTAAGAAATGCTGAGAATCATTAGACTACCTAACAATCATATTCAAATTCCCATACCCCTTTTGCCCCAAACCCTGTTTAAAGGGAGTTTCTTACTCTTTACCTCTGTCTCCTTAAGAGACAAGAGAGCAGGATTTCTAAGTAGATCAGAACTGACAGAAGTCAGTGAGCCAGAGCTGCAGATTCTATTACCAGGGAAACCTGGACTGAGAAAAGGAAGCATCTCTGACAGAGGCTTTTGCCTCTGGATCTTGAGAGAACAGGTCTGTCTCTGAGGCAAGGGCTACTGACAGTTGCCTACTGAAATTGGGTGATAGAAACTGATTGAAGGAGTGATTGGGTGGTGGCCATCGATTATTTAGGGAGTTAGGTAGTTAGTGAATCATTTATAGATATAGAAGGTTAGAGAAGGCCTAGTGTTTACCAGACAAGAAGAAACTCTCCTCAGAAGACAATGAGAGATAGTTATTAGAAATTTTAGTTGGCATTAGGAATTTAGGTATAGTTATAGGATTTAAGAATAATGATCTCTCCTCTTTTCTAATATTCAACTGCTCTCCTCACTTTTGTCAAACTCCTACTTTTAACCGTCACAACCATTATTATATAATTTCAAGTAATTAGATTGTTTAAAAGAAAAATTGACCTGATCAGCAAAATGAAAATAGGAAGAATAGCAAAACCAAAAATAAAAACATCCAGAAATTAGTATAAATGTTGAAGTATAAATGCAAAAGTTAAGATGAAAGATAAATACATTTGATCACTTAAAAGGCAATATATAATGAAGAATTCTTAACAATTATTTTGGACACAAATACATATTCTCACAGAGAGAGACATTGGTATAGAAATACATTAAGGTCAACAGGAAAGTAAGAGGAGGTGGAGTGAGGAGTGCTTAATCAGTATCAATAACAGAAATCATAGTTAAAACAGACTGCAACATTTAAGGATAAGGACTCCAGCATTAATGAAGGTGAAATAAGGGAACAAATAAGTTTTAAAAATCATATTTAATGATGGGATAAAAGAAAAAAGGATGTGATACACTTTCTAGATGGAAAATAAAACTAGATATGAGAGTTTTCTGGAAGTTTCAGAAGATGAGGATTTTATATATTTTTCAGGTGGGTTTGGTTCCTATTCAAAAACTGATCATAATTTGGTGTATAAAAAGTTTACAAACAAATGTAGAAAAGCAGAGATATTAAAAGTATCCTTTAATGACCATGATGAAATAAAATTGCATTTAATAAAGGGCCTTTGAAGAATAAATTAAAATAATTATTGACTAAGTTATTTAATTCTAAAGAATTGGTAGATCAAACAATAAATTATTAAGTAAATAGAAAATTTCATCAAAGAAAATGAGATCCTGGTTATATACTATAACTTTTGGGATTCTGCTAAAGAAGGCATGAGGTATAAAACTTATATTCATAAAGATTTCATCAACTTAAGAAAGATGGTGCAGAGCAATGAATTGGAATGCAACTTAAAAAAAAAACACTAGCAAAAACTAGAAAAGCAACAAATAAAAAACCAAATGAGACACCTAAGGAGAAATTCAACAAAAGAAAGTTTAACAAAATTGGAAGAAAATAATTAATGACTCATTAAACTGGGGGTAGGGGGCAAATGGGTGGCTTGGTGGTTTGAAAGTCAGATCTAGAGACAGGAGGTCCTAGGTTCAAATCTGACCTAAGACACTTATTAGCTGTGTGATCCTGGGAAAGTCACTCAACCCCCATTGCCTAGTGTTATAGTGAAAATTACCTTTAAAGATTGTTATAATATTAATTGATGGTAGCCAAGGAATTTACTTATGAAATTTCTAAAATGAAACACTCAAGTCAGAGTGGAGTTTATGGTAGTTTAATCACAACAGGAAAGAAGGAGAGGGAGATAAGAAAAGGGTGGGGGGGAAGGAAAAAAGTTAACTCAACCTTCTGGTAGAGCCAGAGAGAGTTTACTCCCGAAGGCCAAGGTAGAAGGAGAATCACTCCTTGACTCAAGTGACCGATCTGAAGGAAAGCTGTCTTTGGGCCTCCTCTATGCTAAAGTTCCTAGCACAAACTGGTGCCTAGCCCTGTCCACAGGAAGTGTGTGAAATCCAGAGGCTGTTCCCTACCTCACTTCCTGTGCCTCACAAGTGCCAATGGTGGCTCAACCTTGGCTTAGGACAGCCCAGGTGGGCAGTCAGTTATTTCTGATTTGCCATTGCCTAGCACATGCCGGTGTAGCGTGGGTGTGCACAATTTTGGGTGCCAGACCAAGTAAAATGGAGATTTAAAAATCACACTAGCCACTACCGCTCTTTCACCTTGAAACCAATATACAGTATTGATTCTAAGATGGGACATAAAGGTTTTAACATAATAAATAAATAAATAAAATGATCATTGCATTAGTTGGAATATTGCTTTCCAAAAAGCAAAAGAGAAAGGTTTACAAGAAAGAGTAATTTGCTCATCAAAACTGAGTAGAAGACTAGAGCAGGAAAAAAAAAATAAGCAGCTTCTAAGGTCAGATCATGAAAAGTCCTAAAATGAGTATGATAACTCAACTGCAAATTAATAAGTCAAAAAGACTGTGCCTCCAAAGTAATAGCACATTTTCACTTTGACTCTCATGATTATTTTTGAGAAAAATATTTAACTAGTCCAATTAAAAGGATATGAAAAATATATTATGAAAAATGGAATAAAATTCACAATTGATGTTGAAATATTAAGAAAATATTTCTTAGTAACATACCAGGAAAGCATATAAATAACATGAGAGACATATATGTTTATATATAGATATATATTCAAAAATGTAAAATACCCAGTTTAAAAGAATGTGAAGCAGATTATTAAATAACTCAATAATGGTTAGAAATAAATTGAATGAGCTGAAAATGAATTCCCAAATAAGCACAACCTAGATTTCTTCAGCACTTAAAGAGTAAATAGTTGCAATATTACACAAACGAAAAAAAAGGAAGTAAAGGGAATCTTTCAAATCTTTCTTGATGACCTTGATACCTAACTTAAGGCTACCAAGGTTAAAAAAAGAAATCTATAGACTAACTATTCTTGATTTGGTGAACTTTTCAAAATAAATAGAAAGAATAATATTCCAGTGATGTTTATTTGTTGTCACCACTGTGATAAAATTTTAGAAATGCTAATTATAACAACAGTATAAGAAAAAGAAATAAAATAAAGATACACACAAAGGCAATAAAATTATTACTATGTTAATGACATGATCTCTCTAGAGGAACAAAAAAGTAAACTAATGTTAATTTAAATAGTATTCTATAAAATTGTCAGCATATGATATAAATCTGGATACAAAATCAATATTTATGTATCTGAGAAAAACAGCAGAAAGGGATAAAAAGTAAAATCTCATTTAAAATAACTATAGAATATAGGGAATATTTGTAGTTTATTTACAAAGTACATTCAGGAATTGAATAAATAAACACATGCACATGTAGAAATACTCTACTAAAATAAAATTAACATAAGCAAAAGAAAAAAGTTGTTTATGCCAAGATATACTTTCATTGGACACATGACTTATGTATAAAAGTTTATATAACAATTAGAAGATAAAGGAAGAAAATATTGTATATGACTATGAAGAGAGTAAGAATTCAAGAGCAGAAAATAGACAGAGAATATCACAAATTACATAAAAGGGCAGTTAAATAGAGTAGCAGCATATGAAATTTTATAGTAAATTTCTCTAATAACAGTTCCATTTCCAAGATAAATGAGGAAAACATTTAAAGGTATATAATAATGGACCAATTTCTTGTTGGTAGTTAAAAAATTGGAACTTAAGAATTTTTAAGAGAAAAATATCAGCAACCAAAAATGAAGCATTCTAAATCACTAATAATTAAAGACATGTAAATTAAAGCAACTCTGAATTTACATCTCAAACCAATCAAATTGTTAAAGATGAAAAAATGGAAATTTATAATTGTATAGGCTATAAAATTATTAGACAAGACTACAGTGTTGGTGGACCTATGTATTCTATGAAATGTGAACCATTCTGGAAAACACTGTGCATACATACTTTTTGACTCAGTGATACCAATACTTGGTCTGGGTGCCAAAGAGATCCAAAAAAAGGGGGAAAGGATCCATATGTATAAATATATTTGTAGCAGCTCTTCTTATGGCAAATAATTGCCCAATTTATGACTTGCCTAGACAAATTATGGTATATGAAGCTAATGGATTATTATTGCATTGTTAAAAAATGAGAGAGATTTTTTTTCATTGAAACCTACTTAAGACTCACATAAGCTAATGTGGAGTAAATTGAACAGAAGCATAGGACAATTTATACACTAACTTTGTTAAGAAAATCTTCTTTGAAAGACTTAAGGCATTTGACTGATACTATGATCAATCACAATTCCAGAGGACTCATAATTAAGCATTCTAGCTACCTTATCCCCAAGTAGTGATGAATGAGACATACATTTTAAGTTAATAGAATATGTAAGAATTTGTTTTGTCTTACTCTGCGGATTGTATATGGCGGTCTTTTTTTGAACTGGAGTGACTGTGAGTGATGGTTAGATTACTCATAGTATTGTGAAGAAGAATGCAGAGGAATTAAAATATTTTACATGCATAGAAAAGAACAAAAGAAGTTCCAAAAGAATCAGCTATAAACAAGGCAGCTTTTAAAATTGCAGGTAATATTTAATATGTATTTTAAAAGGGAAACAAGCTATACCTAAAAGATATTTTCAGTTACATCTTCTTTTTTTATTCAACTATATATGTGGGAACTTTTTTTAAATGTTTTTTACAGTAATAATAGAAATTATTTAGAAGATAAAAAGGAATTGAAAAGAGCATGTTAAATTTAATTTGGAAAATTATCAAGTAGTTTTTTTAGCTACTATTTATTATATACAATTAACATAATATATTAATATATAATTATGACATGTAATAAAACAATAATGAAATACATATTATTTGTGTAAAAATGGAGATTTTGAGCCCTAGACTTCAATCCCCAGAAGTCCTTGGTATTTCCAAGAATTCAGTATAATCTCACCTGAGTCTTCACGTTGGCAAGATCATGTTATTGGTATTTAACTGGCAGTAACACCTCCCACACTCTCTTCCTTTGCAATAATGTAGCAAGTATAGTGGTAAGCTAAGTGTAGGGATTTTAAATGGCTAATCAGCCATGGGCACGTGGTTTTTATTTTGTATCTTCTATATTCCTTGATTTCTAATAATTCTTAATAAACCTCATAAAATATAATATTTTTTATTATTAGAGATATAATTTCATTTTTACAGTTATGGCAACCTCAAATCAGATGGGAACTTCTCAATTTTTTTTAAGATAGCCTAGATAATTGTTTTAAGCCTTGTTTCTCCTGCCAAGGCTTTTCGCCCAAACTATCTACCTACCCACCCTTGCAAAGCTGCTTCTGATTCAGCTTGCTCCTGATATCGGCTCCTGCCTCCAGTCATCCACTCCTGACCTTGACCCAGATAGCTCACCCAGTCCCCGTCCTGGCCCTGACCCTGGCCCCAGCCTCAGGCCCCAGCAACTCTACTTCTGATATCCAGCCTCGGACCCAGATTGCTCATCAAACCCCAGTCCTGGCCCCAGGACCCAGGCTACTGGTAGCTACCACTGTGTCTTTGGAATCACAAACCAACTGGTAAAAACTGGGGTGTTCTTTCCTTACGCTACAATTAGCCTCCACATGGTCGGGGAATTCAGGGGTAGGAAAGAGGAGAAGGAAGAGACTTTTCAAAACATTGAAATTGATTATAAGTATGGCATATTCTATGAGAGAGCAGTGTATTGCCTATTTCAAAGGTTGTTTTTTTGAGTGCACTGATCCTTTTACTTATCTTACCTAAGATTCAGGGGAGAAATTCATCTCCCTGGAACTCTTTCCATTTGAGCCTGCCTTGTTTGGGATTCCTAAAACCCATGTTATCCCTTGCTAGGGGATATTCCATAGTACTGACAAAAGGAAACTCAATGGATAAAAAAACAAAACAACAAAAATGAACTTTAAAGAGACTGGAGGTTATATTTTATATTGCAATATACATACATACATATATATATACATATATATATATATTGCATTTTGCTGATTGTTTTGTTTAAGATTTAATTTTATTGGTTTTAAGTTCATATCTTAATGTATTCAATACTATTCTGTTACACTGAATCATTTTAATGGGTTTTACCTGGGTTTTAACTGCTGTTATATTCTGTTAATTTTCCCCTACAACTATACTGAACAAATATTTTGAATAAGCCCATATTAAAAAAGCAGCCTTTTTTCTATTTTGAGTTTGCTTGTACTCACAGTGGATCATGGCCAGGTATGAAGAGTAAATGGATCTCATTTTTGGTGAGGAAAATTTGTATTCTACATTTCCTTGGCTGACACAGTGTGTCAATGATTATAAGCTATATATTTTTTTATTTTTAAAACTTCTATTATATTTTTCTTGCATGTACAAAATGCTATTTCAGTTTTTTTCTCTTCTTTTTATATTTGAAGTGCATGTAACCAGTATAAAGATTTTCTTTAACTGTTTTTTTTTTATTTTGCAGTAATGTAAGTTTAAAATATATTTGCTATAATGTCAATGCATGTCCCCAAAGCTTGAGACTATAAAAATGATGCCACTGCTTGTTTAAAAAAATTATGGGACTTTGCTTAATGATTCTGTCTGTTTACAGTACAAGAGAATACAAAAAGAGCCATTGCACAATGCCAAAGAAGCACAAAGCTAAACTGCATAGTGCCTGCCAATTGAACACAATGTCAAAGAGATCAATCAATCCCAATGGGGTTGATGAAACTTTTGAGCCATGACAAGAGGACTTGAATGTGTTTGGGGTTCAAGGTTGTAGCTGTTTAACATGTGTTAAAGGCAGGTCTTCCTTGTTCCACCTTCTACCAAGAATCTCAAATTTGGCTCCTACCTGGCTCCTAAAAATCTAGTCCCTATTCTGTCTTTCATAATGTGGCAACTTTCTGAGTCCTGGCTACTGATTGGATTAATGCTTAATTGCTTATATTATTTTAATTGGTCCCTGATTCAAGGACCTATTATAAATTTATTTTTCCTTTACTTAGAATGTTTACACATAAGATTTGATAGTCTATATTTCATCCAGAAATTATCTTTTTTTAATTTGGATTTTTTTTGATGTTTTTGATTTCTCTTGACAATTGATTCATATGCCTCATACCTCAGCCATGCATCCCTAAGTGATCCCTGTGTTTTTCAATCACCCTCTTCAGGGGGGAATTTATAATTATTATTATTTTAAATTGCAAAGTTTAAATTCCTTTTGAGAGTAATTTTAGGTTAAGAAACATGATACCTCTCCAAATCCAGAAAGTGAACTGTTTGGAGAAGACACCATGAAGATGCCTCCACAGACAATACTCACACCAGAAGATCCAGAGTAAACTTTGGAATGTGGTGATTTGAACGGTGTGGGTTTGACTGCATTTGTTTTGTATGTATACTCTTATGCCGAAGGGGACTGCCCCCAACTGACTTTTTGTCAATGCGCCTAGCAATTATTGGTTTTGTTCCCTTTTCCTCTTATCCTCAAAATATTGCAATTTCATTGCTGGCATGTTTACAAGACCCAACAGAGAGACTAGTCTTCCTCAGGCCTCGGGGGGTTGGAGGGCTGTAAAAATGGTGATTTTGAACCCTAGACTTCAATCCCCAGAAGTCCTTGGTATTTCCAAGAATTCCGTATAATCTCACCTGAGTCTTCACGTTAGCAAGATTACATTATTGGTACTTAAGTGGGAGTAACGCCTCCCACACTCTCTTCCTTTGCAAAGATGTAGCAAGTTTAGTGGTAAGCTAAGTGCAGGGATTTTAAATGGGCTAATCAGCCATGGGCACATGGTTTTTATTTTGTATCTTCTATATTCCTTGATTTCTAATAATACTTAATAAACCTCATAAAATATAATATTTTATTATTAGAGCTATCATTTCATTTTTACATTTTTTATAAATATTAATAACATAACAAATATGCCTATCTAAGAGAAACACATTCTCATACTAGCTATGTCCAAAAATCTATGTCTCATCTTTTTTGTTTACTCCTTCTCTCCCAACCCTCTTTTTCTCCCCAAGAAGGCAAATACCATTATATGGGTTATACAAATGCTATTATGTTATACATATTTCCCTGTTTGTCATGTTGTAAAACAAAACACATATTCCTTACAGTAGAGAAAAATTCATGGAGTAAGTCAAATAAAAAATGGTATACTTTTGACAATCCCAAGTTGCTTCTTTTCACAAAGTTCCATCTATTTTTAATACCAAAATATTTCCCTATATGCTATATGGTTGTCAATTATGGAATGCTCTAGTATCCAAAGAATCAACTCAAGAGCTTTGGCGTGGTGTGTGTGTTTTTTTGTGTGTGTGGTTGTGTGTGTTTGATTGGATGTATCATGGAAATATATTTCTAATGATGATGTATGAGAGAAAAGGGGCACAAAGAGATATTATTAAGGAGATGTATGCTTGAAAAAATGGAGTGGACCAACCCCAGAGTGAGAAATGAATAACAGATGGACAGGCTTAGTGTTGACACTGTATTCCATGAAATATAATATACACTTTGAAGAGAAGTTGCCCCAAATTTGGGTAGATTCTCCCTAAGGGAATCTCTGGGAGATCACAGGTAAGAATTGGCTAAGAAGAGAATATGTGAATTGGTTGTGATCTCCATTTACAGATAGGTCACATATATGTGTAAGTTGTGAAATATGAATAATACTTTCAATCAAAACAGGTCTTAATTACACACTGACTACTGCCATATCCTGTGCTAAGTGATGGTAATTGGAACTCCAGATAAAAGACAGTCCCTACTATCAAGGAGTTTCCTTTCTAATTGGAGCAAAACAACATGTAAAAGGAAACTGAAAAGCTAGTTGAAGAAGAAATTTAAAATATCCACAATGAGGAAAGGTAGAACATGTTCTCAATGTCATAAGTAAAGCCCAGAGAAGAATAAAGATGTGGTTGATCTAGATGTTTCCTTAAAATGCAGGTTCTGGGCAAACCTAAAGATCCTTCCCACATAAGAAGCTGAGTAATAGAGTAAATTTCCAAGGTAATTTATATAATAGAATATTAAAAAGTTTTGAGGTCAGGAATGGATCCCAGAAAGGAGAGTTGTGTCTAACAAAAAATGCAAAGTGAGAGATAACCAGTGTCCATATATAGGCAAGTGATCTTCTGGAGAAGAAAATAGTACAATTATATTTTAGCACCTTGCAATTCATTGAGAATATAATTGACCTGGAAACTTCATAGATATGGAATTTTATATAGAAGGAGAGAAAAATGGACCAAAATGCTTTTCAAAAGTTGACACAATTCAGAGCCGTGAGATTGTCACTGTAGAAAGTGTATGAAGAATATATTTACTTTTCAAAAAATCCTTTACCTTCTGTCAGAATCAATACTAAGTATAGGTTCCATGGCTGAAGAACAGTAAGGGCTAGGCCACTGGGGTCAAGTGTTTTACTCAGGATCACACAACTAGGAAGTGTCTAGGGCCATATTTGAAACCAGGATATCCCATCTGCAGGCCTGGCTCTTTATACAAATGAGATACCTAGTTGCCCCTACATTTACTTTTAAAAGATACAGTCAAAAAGATATGGGTTCAGTTTCCATCTTTGACACAAATTAGTTAGGAAACAGGCAAATTCCAACCTCTCAGTGGTTCAATTTCCATTTTTGACACAAATTAGTTAGGAAACAAGCAAATTCCAGCCTCTCAGTGCCCTAGGTAGCCCTCTAAAACAGTTAAGTTTCAGGTATTAATCTGTAACAAAACAAAATCACAAGTTTAATCAAAAACAAAAAGTGTAAAACAACAGAAAAGACATTGAACAAAAATCTCTGCAGCAAATGTTATAGCTAACAAAAAGCCAAAAGAAGCTTTGAAGATATTCAATCTGAAATTCTTTTCCTATTATAGGTCAGTAAGACCTTGTTTAGTTTATCTTCACTACTTAGTACACATTCATTTCAAGAAATCATGTGATCATAGCATCAAGCCCAAACCTCTCATTTTAGATGAGGAAAATTAATCTAAAGGAGGTTTAAATGACTTAACCAAGTTCCTACAGGTAATAAACTTCAGAGAATTAATCCCAGGTCCTTGGATCTCAGCCCTCTGTCTTTCCACTCTCTCCCATTATCTGCCTGTATTTAATGTCAACAAGAATCAGAATCTAAAACTGCTGGGATATAGAGGTTGGTTTTCTATATTGCTCTTTGATTTTGTTATTTTTGAATCACTTGAGATTTGGAGAACAATGCATTACTAAGAACATTTTGCATCTTTTCTAGGTATTCCTTTAAAATTTTCTAAAATTTACAAGAGTAAGGCTGATTACTTGTGTATTTTGGATCCTAAATATAAAGAACTTTTTCTAAAGGAAAACGCAGTTTTTAATCTGTAGCTCAGATGATATTGACAATGAATCAAAACAACTTGGTGAAAAGTTAAAAATTAATCACATAATTGTTTTGTTTATATCAGCCTAAAGAAAGAACTTTACATTTTTCTTTTTTCCTTCCTTACTTGCTTTCTTTCACATGCTTCCTCTTCCTTCCTTCCTTCATTGTAAATTATCTAAATATCCTATAATTTCCCTTCTTTATTGAAAATGTGTAAAACTAACTCTATTTACCTGGGATTCAGAGTTTTTTGAAGAAACTCCTGTGTTTTAGGACCCAGAGTAACCAAAGGAAACTCTTTGAAAATTACAACTGAATTTATATAATCATAGAAATCAGATATCTCAACCCTGGGATACCAGACTGAATTTGGTTTCCATCTGCCCCTGGCTTATTCCATACCATTTTTCACAATCTCTCTGGGATGAGCTCACCAAAAGTCCTTGTATTTTGTATAAACACATCTGGTCTCACACTCTTTATGTCTATTTGGTTTATTACTTGGTCTCAACTATATACTATCTGGCCCCAAGTCTCAGTGGGTCATTTTATTACTGAAACCTTGAGACTGAATCACTTCATACTCTTTTTTTTTGCTGTTTTATGCTAAAAATAGACATCAACTTGCATTGATAGAAGAAGTTTCTTCACTTGGGCATTTTCTGTATCAATGAAATCACATGTCTAATACCAATACCTAGAGTATTGATTTTACATTTTAGGTAATATAAGTATTAGATAGAGGTAAAATAGGTATAAGCCTACTTTTGTTTTTTGTTTTTTTTTTCATTTTTACAAAGACAACCAACCTCTTGAGAGAGCAGGGCTAGATTATTGGGACTAACATTACAATACTTTCCTAAATTAGTTATTAAACATTTGAACTAAAGCAAAAGTTTAGCATGCTGGAAAAAAATTTGGTCCCATCAGAGATCTAATTAAGATAAGATAAATGTGCATATATATAATATTTTCAAAAGATAAGAGACTTCAATGAAGTATCAGGAATCACAGAAGTAACAAAGTGGTTGAAAAAGAAAATGCATGATGGAGGAACAACTAGTGAACTACTCACATGCCCAAGTGTGATCCTCTCAATGTCAAGAGAAGATGGGATGGTTGCCCAACACATTAGGATCCATAATGGGCATGGAATTCAGAGTTCTGGTGGGGTAGAGGGATTGGGGGAAGATGGATCTCTAATTGCCAGATTGCATTTTTGCCCCTAGAAGTAGATATTGGATAAGAGGATGGGCTGCAACTTTTATCATTTCAGGGAATATTCTTCCTGATGGGATTGAATAATTCCATTTGGTAAATCAGCATGTCAAAAAGTCATCCTTAGAACTGTCATTGATATTTGTAAAGATAATAAATCTAGGATGTTTTTTTGAGGAGCAACTGAATTAAAATCTTACTTGAGAACTAGGATTGTGTCTTGAATCTTTTTAAGCAGTCTGTTGAAGGAGCTAAAAATGGCCAGAAAACTTGATAATTTTAGGGCAAGTTAGTTTTCTGTGGCTTACAATCTACTTAATGCAGAAAAGGAACTTGTAACTATTTTGCCACCTCATCAGTATGTGATATGAAACAATCACAGTGGTTACCTAACAGTGATGAAAAGCCCAAGCAGCAAGGGAAAAAGGCCCTGCAAATCTGATTGAACACAAGCATTTCAGGTTAGGAAATATGTGCTACCTACTAAAATGAGCTATCGACTAATTCAGAAAGAAATGTTATATGGGCTTAATGTTCATCTTCATCCACACTATAATGAGAAGGATTAGACTGGCTTCCATATGTGGAATATTTATTTCAGCAATACAAGAAAATGTATTTCCCTAATATTTTTTCTGTATGCACATGGCCCTAAATTTTGCAGATGTGATTAATGTTTTAATTTGCTGTTCTAGTTGGATACAAGTTTACCGTACAATATAAATTACTTACAAAGAAATTTGCTTATATGGAGCTTAATTCATAAGCTGTTTAACCACCTTGTGTGGTGGAGCTGGGCCTTCTCTACGGGACTCTGCAGCCGTATGGTTTGATTTGAAAAATAAAAACAATCAAAATCTACAAAGCATTTCTTAAACCACTAAAACTGACTTGTTGGAGAAGTATGCATTTGCTCAAATTAGTCCTATTTCCATTGGAATCAGATGAAAATTGAAATATAACCACTAAGTTATACTGATTTTTTTAAACTAGCATATTTTATTTTCACTGGGCTATCTATTTCACTGGCTTCTTCAAAGAGTGATTGTAACCAGGAGAAAAAGGATTTTGTTTTTGTTTTGTCTGCGATATAAGGTGTATTAATAATTATTTGCAACTTGTGCTCACTTTAGAAGCTGATTTGAGTTTGGTTTATTAATTCAGCAACCATTTATTGTTATGTTCTAGGCAAAGATTTAGGCTATTGTTGTACTTCTGTAGTTGTTCAGTCATTACTGACAAAGATACTGGAGTGATTTGTCATTTCCTGTGACAGTGAATAAAGGAAAACAGAGATTAAGTGACTTGCCCAGGGTCACACAGTTAGTGTCTAAGGTTGATTGGAACTCAGATCTTATAATTCCAAGGTCAAGCGCTCTTTTATAGATACTTAATATATAATATATATGTACTACTACATAATACCTTTATTATGCCATAGGAATAGTAATAACAAAAGGAAGTGACTAGATGACACAGTTTACCTAAAGGAAGGAACAATATTCAAATCCTTCCTCATTCTATAATATGACACTAGGCAAGAAACTAAAATTCTGTCTGACCCAGTTTCCTCATCTATAGAATAGGGAATAATAATAACACCTACCTTTCAGTTTTGTTGTGAAGATAAAATGAGTTACCTCTAAAATCCTATAATTCTTAAAGCACTATATAAATATTATAATTCTTGAAAAATCTGTTTTCAAGAAGCTTATGTTCTGTTGTTCATTTTTCTTATCACATATTCATTGAAAAATGTTTTACAATAATTTTTGCCTTCATGGCATCAGTCTGAGTATTTCCATTTATAAGGCTATACATGGTATGCGAGAGATTTGAAGAGATCTGACCCATCATCTTCTATTAACCCCCCCCCCCTTCCCACCCTGAGAAATAGGGAGAGCTCATTTTCAATAGAATCCTGGTATTTGGGCATTATTCTGCCCAGCTTTCACAAGCCCCAGGGGGAATTTTTTGGTCTATAAGAAAGGGAAATTCCTTCAAAACAAAGAAATAAAAAAAAAGATTTATTTCAAAAGTATGGAATGCTTAATAGCCAAGGAAAGCAGAGTAAGTAGAGAAAATAATCCCTATAAAACTTTGGATACCTTGAAAAGGAGTGATTTTCCCTCTCTAAACATCTGAAGACATTTTCCTAATTAAATATTTTAGAACTCACACAAGACATCTGCAGTGCTTCATGGTATTGGTAAGACCCTAGAGATAGCTCTCTCCCTTAAGGACCTCCCATAGAACTGTTTTATACCTCTCTAATGTACTAACCATGAAATAGTGCATATTATAGCTACCAATGTTGAGGTCTTATTTCCTTCATAGAATATAAACCCCATGAGGACAGGGCCAAGATCATATAAATTTAGCTCTGCACCCAGGGAAATGCTTAGTAAAGGTATATTATTTTCTAATTCTCAGTTCCAAAACAACTCTGCAAGCCCATACTTTCTTCTGACTGTTGGTAACAAGGGCTTGGTCCACCTTTTCAACCTTGAATCATAGATTATAAATTTAGAGCTACAATGAAATTCATTTTATTTGAGGGAAAGGAGGAAGAGAGAGGTACAGAGTTCCATCCTAGCTCACCTATGGAGTAAGTGTGTCTGGTCCTGATTCACATCAGTCCCCCAGTTTATGATCAATGGTGGAACAAAATGAGACTTTCATAGGTCATTCATCAGTTCACTCAAAGAGATGTACTTGGCCATAGCAGGAACAAGATAATAAGCAAGGCACTGAGGATACCCTGAGTTGTTGAGCTGAACAAAACTCACCTTATTTGCCCATCCTTTTCCACCAGTCTAGCATTAGAGTGCACTTTGAATTTCTCAATCTTTGAGAGTCCCTAATGCAAAAGGATATAGCTTCTATTATTTTATTTTCATTATTTTTATTGATTATATAGATATTATTATTTTATTATATTTTATTCTCTTATTTTGCAAATGAGATAAATGGGGTTAAGTAATTTGCCCAAGGTCACATATCTAATGTCTGTGGCCAAATTTGGATTCAAGTCTTCCTGACCAGGCTCAGCAGCCTATCCACTGTACCACCTCTCTGCCCATACGATCCTTTAAGGGAAAACTATTCTAATTTACATGATGGCAAGAGTTAAAAAACTGCTTTTACCAAAGGTAGCAATTGGCAGATTCACCAATACCAATTCAAATTCATCCCTCTGGCCATTGCACCATATTATTTACCATCACTAAATCATCTTCCAACCTTTTTTATTCTTACCTAGATCTTCATAGAAAATAATACTGACTTACCAGAATTTTCTCTTGCCCATCTATCTTTGAAAACAAACCAAACCAAACCAACCAAACAAACAAACAAACAAAAAAAAAACCCATACCTTTGAGTATCCACTTTTGAATAGGCGTATATGAGACAAGACTTTTCTTTCCTACATCATGCTTAAGCAAATTTCTCAGTAATTCCTTCTGGATGGAATAGTTCTACCTGGTTCAATAATTTCATTTGTGTGAGTATTCTCTCCATAGAAACCCATTGTGATCTTCCATGCTTGAATGGAAGGTTCACTAGTTATTGTGGTTCATACACTTTATCCCCTGGTGTCCAATTCGTGGGGATAAATGTCTTTGAATTTTGGTTTGTCCCTGGACAATAGATGCTTAATTTCTTCCCAGTATCCTAATATAAGGTGTTTTTATTTTGCTGGATTTGATAGTATCTTCCATACCCTAAACTCTACTTACATGACCTCAGGGAACTCAAAGACATCTCTGTGCATGATGAGGAGTCTGAAGAGGGTTCTAATGGTAGGTCCTGATTATGCTATTTCTGACAGTATCTATTAATATTAGTAGATACACTAATAGTTAATAAAATGGAATGCTATTTATGATAATTAAAAATATAAATTTACAGATGACCCAAAAATCTTACATTAGGAATTCTTCCTTTTGTTAAAAAAACTCACCTTCTAAAATAAGTTATTTTTATTTGTTATAATATTGCTTTCCCTACATGATCTTGCCTTTGCCCTAGATAGGTCTTAATAATGAGTGTCAAATCCAAAAAAGTAAAGAACAGGAGAAAAGGTTTTGAATAATCCACAGATTATTAGTTCTTGGTTTGTTTTGATACTTACATGAGTGCCACAAATATTTAATGTAAAAATAAATTAAAATATTTTAATAATAAAAAATGGATCCCTTCTAAGGAGCTTTTCCCTCCACAGACTTCTATTACAAGATATACATGTCAACCCATCCTGTATAACACTTATCTTTGCACAAGTTCGTTAATAATGAGTTTACCTGCTTTGCCAGGGGCTATCCTTGCTTCTCTTGACTTCTTGTGAATGCCTTAGGAGAATATGGGCCATCCACATTTTAATGCCAACTCTACTTTTATGTCATTTGTTATTTTGATATCTTTTACTCTATTGCTTTTTTGGTAAGTCTTTGTAATATGCAACCTACTCTCACAAATCATGTCAGCACTCAATCCACTGAATTCTAAATTATGAGAAAAATAATAATTTTTTTAACCTCAGACATTTGTACTATTTATATTGATTTACCTCTGCTAGTGCTTCTTAAACCTCAAAACAAGATAGGTGTTTATTTTGAGGGAACCTTGCCATTGACAGTGGAAAAGGGAGTTGTAAAAAGTGGTTGTGTACTCCAGAAATATGTGGTGAGGCAAGTAGTGTAAATGACTACCAACATTGTAGGCAAAAGGCAGAAGTGAATGAAGAATACACTAATTAGTATTTGATAAGCACCTACTAAGTTACAAGGTAATTAAATGCAAATTATTTAGAGAGTACAGACACTAGCAATTGGGGGAATAAATAAGGGCCACCTATGGACTGGGGAATTTGATTCAAATTATGAAGAAAAAGAGGATTTTGTGTGATTATAAAGTAAAGAAATACAATCCCAAGTTTAGTAGCCAGCCAATGCTAGGTCATGAATCTAGGAAGAAGGAGGCCAGAAGTTCAAGTTAAAAAATGAAGAATTAAGCAAAAAAAAAAAAACAACTATAAGACAAAGCAAAACAGGAGAAAGATTTTTTTTCTTTTTACTATGTAGTTTAGTCTGTAAATATGAGGGTGCTTGCAAGAAAATATTAGTTTTACATTTCCGAGGCATATGTAGGTCTTCTTTTGGAGAGAAGATAAAGTAGATCATAGTTTAAAAAAAAAAAACTCCTTTTCAAGTTCGTTGGAACTGGAATAAGAAATAGAATCCAGTTCCAGTGCTTTTTTAGCATTGTTCTTCCTCCATTATACATAGACATTTTTGCTGTCTATAAGGTATAAGCAGTGAACACCAAAATCAAAGGAAAGCGATTTAATTAAATGCCATTGTCAACATATGCTTGCCTCATCCAGAAATAATAATAATGTAACTAGTTTACTATTGAACTAGGCACAAATAAAAGTACCTGTTACATTGTTTAGAGTTTCTACTTTTCCCCTCAAAAATGAATTTTCCAGGAACCCACTTACGCCATTAGATTTATTTAAGGATACATTTTACATATTATAACATTAAAATTATAGTGATCATCAAAAAACATCCTTCACTCAGTTTTATGTCAATCTGTAAAAAAGAAATCCCTAATAGCCATTGCCTATTCAATAGGCAATAGATATGTTACTTATGGCTCTTCATAGAAATATTTTGATACCAATAAGCAAGGCTACTATACTTTTTAGAGTCCAGGAGTGCAGACTGGTACTGTTAGTGGTGATTTGCTCAGGAGAATTAGTAAGAATGTCTGCATAATATGAGGATTACAGGAGTCCTTTGTCAGAGCATGGTAGTACATTCATTTTATAAATATAAAGACCTTGCCTAAGTGGACTTTTAAGTAATTGTTTTGACTGTACTCCTCCCACTCCCCCCACATGTTCACACATATATAATCTATCATCTCTTAGTCATAGATTCATAAATTTAGACCTGAAATAGGCCTTACCCGGTCACCTATTTCAAATTTCCCATTTCACTGTTCAAGAAATCAGAGATAAAACAACCTGTCCAGTCACAGAAATAGTTTAAAAGTGTAAGATTTGGGTCTTATCACTCCAAATCTGGTCCTCTATCACTATAGCAGTGTTGGCAAAGTAGGCATGCATGACTGCTGGACCAGCATGGGGGAGCTGCTCAGTTCTCCCTTCTTCCCAGCTTCCAAGGACATTTTTTGCATGCTCCTCCCCTCTGTCCAGGATTCCAAAATGAGCACTTCCTTCTTCTGCTCTCTGAGGTAATGCAGAGGACTCACAGGCATCTTAAAGTTGCAGTTTGAGCATGCAAGCCTGAAAACGTTCATCAACACTGCATTACAAGATGCTGTCTTCAGTGGTAGGTCCCCTGAAAATTAACCCAGCAACAACTCAGAACCACAACTCAACATTCTAGACTCCCTTCAACACTAGAATTCCCTCAAGGACTATAAATTTAAAAAAAGGAGGGGTAATTAAACAACATAGCGTAATAGAAGTTATGGAAAAGATGCACACCCTTACACAGGCATAACATCCCACAAGGGAGAGTGGAAAGAAACAAGAATTTATTAAGCACCTCTTATGTGTCAGCACTGTGTTAAGTGCTTTTCAAATCTTGTCCTATTTTTATCTTCACAACAGTCTTCAGGAGTAGTATATTTTCTATTTTATTTTATTTCCTTAGGAAACTAAGGAAAATAGAAGTGATATGCCCATCACCCCACAGCTAGTGTCTGAGACAATATTTCAAATGAGATCTTCTTGATTCCAGGTTCTGGGCTCTATCCAATACTCTCCCTAGATATCGAGGTACTCTCTACTTCTATATCATGACTCCAGTCCCTATCCCATCTTGAAACCACTTTGCATCATCCAAAAGCAACCCAGGCAGCTTGCCAAATGGTAACTTTAGCTTTCAAATATTCTTTCTGACTCCCTTTGAAAGGAAAAGGAGAGTGGAGATAGAATACTGATGGGAGGTAGTAGAAATATTCCTTCATCTTAAAAGATGTTAAAACATACAATGAGAAAATTTGGCACCAAAACTGCAAGGCACAGAAGGCAGTAGCCTGGCTTTTCTGGATAAGAACTATAGTTTAGGAGTAAAGCATTCTGTCCCTAAGTGGTGCCATTGAACCAAAATGGCTCATGGTGCCATTGAACCAAAATGGCTCATCTGCAACAGAGGAAAAAACCTTTCAAAGGGTAAACCTACCACCTGCATCTCAATGCCCTAATGCCAATGCTGCTTTTCCTATCTTTCTTTCATGGGGAGGGGATTAGGTGAAGTAGCCATAATCTTCTTTAGCTTTCCCTTTCCCAGCTTTCTTTTCAAAACATGTTCAAATGTCCAGACACTGGGTGACTACCTCTCCCTATTAGTGGAGATGTCTGGGGCCCAAAGCATTGTAAGTGATATGCTTTCTAGACATATTAGTGTTACTGTAGACAATTGTTGTATTATAATCTTTTATCTTTAAGTCACAGCCCAACAGTGGCATGGATTTGTATATTAAACAGGTTAGTGATAAGGGCATATAATTTACATAAGATCTTAAATTTAGATTTGGAAGTGACTTCAAAGGCTTAGTCTAACCCTCTCATTTTTAAATTATGGAAACTGAGGACTTGGGAAGTTCCAAGAAATGTTCAAGATAATACAAGTATTATGTGTCAGAAGGAGAATATGAATTTATGCCCTCTAGAATCAATGCTATGGTTTACAATGTTCAGATTCCTACTGTTTTAATATAATTTTATCCTTTATTCTTCAACACTCTGATTGTCCAAAATTTTATCTGTATCGACACACTTCCAATAAAACATTTTCACAAATCTAAGCCTGCCTGTATTTTAAGAGTTCTTATGACTTAGAAACTATAGTAAAATGTTCTGACCAGCTTTGTAATGTGCGACACACATGTGCCTGCATGCTCACATTCACACACACACTCACTTGTCACCATGTCCATTTCCAAAGTTTTTTTTCTGGCTCATTAAGACTGCTTAGGCATGAACCTGGCAACCATAACCTTGGAGAACACAAGGCTACCTCCATCTTAATAAGGTATTGCAAGAAGATTTGAGTGTAGAAGGATTCTATAACAGAGAAGAAATAACATCTTAGTTGGCTTTTGTTTCTTTCCTATGAAAATGATAACTAACTATTTGTAGGTCTGCCTGCCTGTTTTACCAGCATTTTGGAAACCATGCCAAGAAACCACCTGGCAGAAATAAATTTAGCATATTGTCTGTATAAAAGATAGTAGTTTAAAATGTACACCACCATCATTGTACCACTTGTTAAAAAAAAAAAGAAGAAAGAACATTTTTCCTGTGATTAGTAGATGTATGCTCTTCATTGAAATACACTTAACTAAATGTGCTAGGTTAATAGGGTTAAAGGAATCATTTCTAGTGTTTTAGAAGATTATAAAAGATTTAATGATCAGTGACCAATCTCCATCCCTTTTCCCTTTGTAGATAACATAGCAAAGAAATTGCTGTAAGCCCTCTTTTATATTATTCTCCTAAGAATTATTTGTTAAAAAAATAAAAGGGGAAGAAGAACAAAGGGGAATTAAGATTATTTGTTAGTATATATGAGCTTTGCATGAACTTATTTATAGTCACTAGGGGGTATGTAAGTTTTCATTCTGAAGTTATGCTGTTTGAAAGCCTTCAGAGGCATAAACATTCTATTATATAGGAAACTAGACATGTATACAAAAATAACTTGGCAGAAATATATGGTTGTGACTAACAGAGTGTGCACAGTAAACCCAGAATGAAATACATTCAGAATATGATACTGACATATTAAGAAGAATGAAGTACAATGTCTCCTTTATATATGATGAAATAATTAGTCTGCCCCACCCCACACCCTACAGAATATTTATTTAGAAATCAATATAAAATTAAACATTTCACCTGGAAATTATGCATTAATATTCATTTTCATATTTATTTGCCTGCAAAATACTCCCCAAATTTTTTAATAATGTCTAAGGTGTCTTGTTAGCTATTTTTCCCTGAAGACTTCTTGATATTACATTATTATTAATCTTATGGAATGGGCAAAGGGTAGTGATTATTAGAAACAACGGGAAAGGACTGTCAAAAAAGTGCATTGACTTGATTCATAGTCAAGTATAGTCTCAACAAAAGCAGGTAATCCTAAAACCAAAATATATAAAAAAAACTTTACTATTCAATTAATTAAATACCAGTCTTTGCCACATAAAAAGCTGGAAGATAAATTGAAAATATGCCCATTTTAGTTAAAAATTCTGAAATATAGTTTGTTCTATAAATTGTTTCAGCACATGTTCATAGACATTTTGTATCAGGGAAAATGCCCAATAGACCATATAGTAATTAAATGTCTATTAATGGATGTCAGGATGCATGTTTATTCTATATTAGATAACTTTTAGTCACATGAAAGTAAAATATGCATGCAAGCACAGACACACACACACACAGAGGCATCCCACTACTGCCAAACTCTTGAACCTGAGTTCCATACATATATGATCCCATATCCTTTAATCTTCTGGCAATCCTATAGTAATACTGGTATTTTCCATAGTAAAACATTCAAAATATGAGGAAATGCCTAATTACTTTCTTTGACTAATCCATTGAAACCACATCCAATTAAAAAATTTTGCCTTATGATAGACTTTTGTTACTTTTCATATAGGCCAGAAATAATAGACTTCCTAGTAGTAGTCAGCACATCTCCAAATCTACCATGAGCTGATTACTGTACTAGATGTAATAGGGGAGATAGAAAAAAAATTAAATGATTGGCTACCAGTGCTAGAAATAGAAATATAATACACCTGCAGATTGGAAGGCTTGTGTAGAATGAATTCATGAGGGAAGGTTTCCTAGAAAAGATGCATTTTCTCCAGGGTTTTAATTAGGGGTGCAGACATGAATTGGGGTGTTTTTTGTGTGTATGTGTCAGCCAAAAATATTACATCTGGGAGGAATTGTGGGCATGATTTGGAAGCAGGAATTAGTCTAATGCTAGGATATATGTAATGGGTTAGATTCAGTCTGAATTAGGGATAAACAAGGCAGGAAGCTACCTAGTACAAAATAGGTAGTACAATACATCAAGAAATAATCTGAAATAGTAATTCTTAAAAAATTCACATAGTTTTTATTCCAAGTAGTATTCGTCTATATGGTAGGTGACTGTCCACTTTGTTGTAATAAAGTTTCATGTGTTACAATGAAGTTGCAAAACTTAAGTGAATACTAATGTTTAACAAGGAGTGGAATTATGGTTTAAATATTTCCTTTGAATAATTTTGAACCTTAGTATTCATAAATATCTTTTGGGGAGCTATTTTTGAAGTCAGTTTTGGGAAGTATAAATGGGATTGGAATATAGCCTGAGGAATACATGCACATATATACGCACAGTGTACATATATTATGTAGTATATATATATATGTGTGTGTGTGTGTGTGTGATATAAATATACAAATCCTATCTCTCTGTGCTTATATGTAGTGAATAAATTTATTATATTATTTATATTTTACATACACACAAATATATAGTTGTATGCATGAATTAGCCAAAAATATTATAATATATATATACACATATACACACATATATATTTATATGTGTGTACATGTACATAGAAATCTAGAATATGTGCGTGTGTAGATTATACAGGCAACAAATTCAAGAGTTTTAACTTTTATTTTTGTTTTAATTTGCTGGGAGGTATTAACAGCAAGTACTCAGGAGGAGATAGGGGAATCTAAGATACTGAAGTGAGTAGAGAGTGCATTCTAGGAATGGATAACAAAAAACTTGTTCCCCAAATTGATAATATCTGTGAAAAGTCTTGGAGACATGAAAAGGAATACCACATGTGAGAGACAGCAAATAAAGCACTATAGCTATAGAACTGGCTGTGAAAGTAGGAAAAATGTATAATAAATGCAGAAAGGTAATCTAGGGACATCTTATGAAGAACTTTACATGCCAGATCAAGAAGTATAACTGGTGGTAGAGGCAAGAGAAGTGACTACAGTATATTCAAGGAGACACTGATGAGATCAACCAATTTAATAATAAGGTCTAGTAAGTAGGTGGAAGATTGATTTGGAGGGGGAGAGGCTGAAGGCAGAAATAACATTGAGTTGATTATTAACCATTATCAGTTGTTACTTGTGATCTGATAAGGGTATCAAACTGGATGGTGGCTATATGCATAAGGAAAAGGGAATAAATTTAAGAGCTGTTGTTGAGAAAAGATTGGCAATGAAACCAGGCTTGGAATCCTAGTTCCAAGGTTCCCATGGTTTCATCTTCTTGGTTTGGGAATCTATATCCAATGTCTATAATAGAGAAGAATAAATAAAACATGGCTCAAACCCTAAGTCCATTTCTTGAGTAATGGTGGCGAATGAAACATTTACTCCTTGACACCAGCAGAGAGAGAGAGTGACTACTATCTCTGATACCTTTAATGATGCAGCCAATGGCAAGAGGCTGCTCCTACACATGAGATAGGGAAATTTTCTGAGAAGTCAATCCCTGACATCTCCCAAATGAGTACCTACATATAACATGTTCTTGGCATAAAGCAAAATTCTGCTACACATCTAAAGCCTTTTACAAAATTTAAAGTCAATATCAATATGGCAGATATGGCCTGTCCAGGATAGAATATCAGGCTATCACTTTCACCTATTTTAATAAATTCCATCCTAAGATTTAATAGATTTGGGGGGCTAGAAGTCCCACTACTGATTCAGACCCTTTCCCTTTTCCCTCCAATTCACCAACTTTTTACATGAACTTACTTCACAGGGTTGCTAGGAGGCAAAGACTTCATAAATTTGATAGTGCCATGTAGATGAATTATCAGACTCCTGCCAACTCCTCTGACTTCTGCTTTGACCTCCCTGATCCTGACCATTCTCCTGTGTCCATAACCATTTATATCCACAGCGAGGTCTACATGGATCTCTCTTGCTCATTTAGACTTACTGGTGCAGGCTTTTCCCAAATACCAATAGCATCTAGATCACATTTGGAATGGAAAACCTCTTCCTCACAATTTCAGGAGCCATTTTTTCCTCATGGAGGTTTATAGTTAGTGCCATTCTGTTTTTCAGAGGTTTTGAGTCTTTTCTAGATGAGCTTTCTATTTGTACAACAGTAATATTACACACTACCAGAGAGTAGAGATTAGGTCTTTTAGATGTTTTAAAAATCATCCCTCCACCCTTACCTATAGGTCCTGGCTCAGCTTCTACATTCTAAACATTCCTGACTTTTTTTGGCTCACAGTCTCACTTATCTAGAGTAATCCTCAGGAGAAGGGTATACTTAAAATAGGAGAAGAAATTTAAAGGAATATATTGGAAAAACTGGATTTGTCAGCCAAACCTGATGACTTCCCCTAGGGCAATGCTTCCTGACTAATGTGATACAAATGGATATATGTATAATAAAGACCTCCCCCATGTGACCCCAGAGGCTGTACTTTTTAGCTCTGACTTCTTTTCTTTCAAGAACACTGTCAATCATGTGCCCCAAAGAGGTCAATGACGAAAGGAAAGGTCCCATATATAGCAAATATTTTTCATAGCTACATTTTTTTTTGTGGTAGGAAAAAAACTGGAAGCAGAATACGTCCATTGACTAGAGAATGGCTGAAAACTCATGTCATATAAAGCTAATGGAATATTATTGTGCTGAAAGGATTGATGATATAAAGAACTTAGAAAAAAGAATGTGTAAAAACTTATAAGAACTGATACAGAGTACAGTAAGCAGAACCAGAGATAAATACACTATGAATCTTCATGCTTAATAATGTAAATGAAAAAGACACTAAAAAGAAACAAAACACTATGTAAATGTAATGACCAATCTTGCTTTTGGAGAAAGCAAAGGAAAATGCACATTTCTCCTTTCCTTGAAAAGCTGGGGCTCTATGAGTACACCATGAGTCTTAAAGCAAGAAGGAAATCATTGAGTCTAGGATCAGACACCTGGATTCAAATATTGCCTTATGCTTACTACTTATATGACCTTGGACAAGTCCCTTAGTTTTCCCAGATCCCAGTTTTTTCATTTGTAAAGTAAGGATGTTTTAAAGTAAGGACTATATAAATTCTACAATCTCTTTCATACCTAAATCTAGGGTTGTGTGTGTGATCTTCTAAAAATTCCATAAAATTCACATGGGTCTTTGTGTTCATTGGTTTTTATTTAGCTGTATTTCTTTGCTATATCAGAAGGTTCCCTGGATAGGAAAGGAGCAGTGGGTGATTCATTTTTAAATGGTTATTGTAATAGCCTCCCTAATTGATCATCCTGGACCAAATTTCTCTCTCTTCAAATCATACTTGATATGGTTATTAAATTTTTATTCCTGTAGTATAGATCTCACCATGTAACTTTCCTGCTCAATAAGCTTCAGGGGTTCCCTGTTTTCTCTAAGATAAAATATAAATTCTCCTGCTTGGAATATTAAGTCCTTTGTAATATAATTCTTTTTTTCTACTCTTATTACATGTTAATACCCTTATATGATCCATGTTTCATCCAAACTGGCCTACTTGCCATTCCCCAACCACTAATAACATCTCCTGCCTCTAAGTTTTTGTATAGGTTGTCCTCCATGCCTAGAATGCTGTTCTACCCTCCTCAACCTTGCTTCTCAGATCTTCTATCTCTTCCAAATTCAGCTCAGATGCTATCTCCTTCTAGGAACATTTCCTAATTTCCTTATTTATTAGTAGTAAGTTGATTGAAATAACTGTTTTTTTTTAATTTTGATGATATCATGGGTTTATCTCTGAACCTGTTGTAGTTCTTGCAAAGAAAATAAGTTCCTTTAGTGCTTTTTAAAAAAAATTATTCTTTTTATTCCCAGAGCCCAACATGTTGTTTGGCATAAAATAAGTGCTTATAAGATGCTTACTGATTGATTGAAATGAAAAAAAAAACAAGAGTCATTAATAAGATGTTCATAAAAAAAAAATCCCTTCTAGACCATCCTCACCCTTGATTTTTGAAGCAATTATGGGAAATACCTCCTTCATTTTGAAAACAGAACTCAATTCAAGACTAGATTCAAGTAGTTTATGACTCTTAATCTGAGCCACCTCTCAAGAAATAGCATCTTTCGGACTTCCGGTTAAGATGGCGGCTTAGAGAAAGCTAAAGCTCAGATCTCCGGAAAACCCTTCCCGACCAATCTCAAACGATAAACTCCTAAGGCGCCGAAATTCAAAACGATCAACAGCACAGACCCTGGGAACCCTCCTCCTGGACCTGGACCCGGTTCAAAAGGTACGGCTCCCCTTAAAAGCCAGAACCCGAGATCACTCGGACCTCAGGGGTAGGAGCGCAGAGTCCAAGGCTCCCGGAAGCCGCAGCCCGGCCGGCTCAGAGAGCAGGGTCCTCGGAAACAACAACCCTCAGGGCCTTCTACAGTCCCGGTGAAAGTTACTGCCTGGGGCCTCCTCCTGCAGAGAGCTGGTCAAAACAACAGCAACCCTCAGGGCGGGCAAGACAGCCTCACGGGCTGGATCCTGCTATCCAAGTCGCAGTGAAAGTCTGTGCTCTCGGAGCTTGGGGAAGCGGCAGCCCATCCCCCCGCAGGCCGACGAAACAGCCTCACGGCCAGAGATTCTGAAGGCAACTTCCAGAAAGCGAGCCGGGGGGGAGAGTGTGGCCTCGTGGTCCGACCCTTCCATTCCAGTTCCAGTGAGGCATATTCAGTTTAACCCAGGGAAAGCCCATAGAACTATCTGCCCAGGACTGCCTCTGAACACCAGAAAGAGACAAGAAAAACTAATCCTCCACATTCAGAGATGACAAACTCCACAGAACCACAGAAGCCCCAAAATACCAAGAAAAATAAGAAGAAAGGGGCGACTTTGGACACATTCTATGGAGCCAAAATACAAAATACAGAGCAGACAGAAGATAATATAAAAGAAAATGCTCCAAAACCTTCCAAAGGAAATGGAAACTCTCCACAAACCTATGAAGAATTTGAATCAGAAATGACCAAAAAGATGGAAGCCTTCTGGGAGGAAAAGTTGGAAATAATGCAAAAGAAATTCACACATCTACAAAACCAGTTTGACCAAACTGTAAAAGAAAACCAGGCTTTAAAGGCCAGAATCAGGCAGCTGGAAGACAATGATCGTGTAAAAGAGCAAGAATCAATAAAGCAAAGCCAAAATACCAAGAAATTAGAAGAGAACATAAAATATCTCACCGACAAGGTGATAGATCTGGAAAATAGGGGGAGAAGGGATAATTTAAGAATAATTGGACTCCCAGATAAGCCAGAAATAAACACCAAACTGGACATGGTGATACAAGATATAATCAAAGAAAATTGCCCAGAGATTCTAGAACAAGGGGGCAATACAGCCACTGACAGAGCTCACAGAACACCTTCTACACTAAACCCCCAAAAGACAACTCCCAGGAATGTAATTGCCAAATTCCAAAGCTATCAAACAAAAGAAAAAATCCTACAGGAAGCCAGAAAAAGACAATTTAGATATAAAGGAATGCCAATCAGGGTCACCCAAGACCTTGCAAGTTCTACTCTGAATGATCGTAAGGCATGGAACATGATCTTCAGAAAGGCAAGAGAGCTGGGTCTCCAACCAAGAATCAGCTACCCAGCAAAACTGACTATATACTTCCAAGGGAAAGTATGGGCATTCAACAAAATAGAAGACTTCCAACTTTTTGCAAAGAAAAGACCAGAGCTCTGTGGAAAGTTTGATACCGAAAATCAAAGAGCAAGGAATACCTGAAAAGGTAAATATTAAGGAAAGGGGAAAATGTTATCTTCTTCTTTTACTCAAACTCTCTTCTATAAGGACTACATTTATATCAACCTATATATACTAACATGTGGGGAAAATGTAATGTATAAATAGGGGGTAAAGAAAGACCAAATAGAATAATCATTCTCACACAAAGATTCACATGGGAAGGGGAGGGGAAGAAAACTCCTATAAGAAGGAGAGGAAGAGAGGGGGGGGGGTTACTTAAACCTCAATCTCAGGGAAATCAGCTCTGAGAGGGAAAAACCTCCAGATCCATTGGGATCTTGAATTCTATCTTACCCAACAAGGGTAAGGAGAAGGGAAAACCAAGGGGGGGAGGGGGAGAGGGAGAACAAAAAGGGAGGGTAAGAGAGGGGGGAGGGGGAGGGAACAAAAAGGGAGGGACTAAAAAGGGAAACATCAAGGGAGGGGACAAGGGGGACTGACTCAAAGTAAATCACTGGACTAAAAGGTAGAGCCGAAGAAGAAAAGGTTAGAATTAGGGAAGGCAATCAAAATGCCAGGGAGTCCACAAATGACAATCATAACTTTGAACGTGAATGGGATGAACTCACCCATAAAACATAGACGAATAGCAGAATGGATTAGAATCCAAAACCCTACCATATGTTGTCTTCAAGAAACACACATGAGGCGGGTTGACACCCACAAGGTCAGAATTAAAGGATGGAGTAAGACCTTCTGGGCTTCAACTGATAGAAAGAAGGCAGGAGTGGTAATCATGATATCTGATAAAGCCAATGCAAAAATAGACCTGATCAAAAGGGATAGGGAAGGTAATTATATTTTGTTAAAAGGGACTATAGACAATGAGGAAATATCATTAATCAATATGTATGCACCAAATAATATAGCACCCAAATTTCTAATGGAGAAACTAGGAGAATTGAAGGAAGAAATAGACAATAAAACCATACTAGTGGGAGACTTAAACCAACCATTATCAAATTTAGATAAATCAAATCAAAAAATAAATAAGAAAGAGGTAAAAGAAGTGAATGAAATCTTAGAAAAATTAGAATTAATAGACATATGGAGAAAAATAAATAGGGATAAAAAGGAATACACCTTCTTCTCAGCACCACATGGCACATTCACAAAAATTGACCATACATTAGGTCACAGAAACATAGCACACAAATGCAGAAAAGCAGAAATAATGAATGCAGCCTTCTCAGATCACAAGGCAATAAAAATAATGATTAGTAATGGTACATGGAAAACCAAATCTAAAACCAATTGGAAATTAAACAATATGATACTCCAAAACCGTTTAGTTAAAGAAGAAATCATAGAAACAATTAATAATTTCATCGAGGAAAATGACAATGGCGAAACATCCTTCCAAACCTTTTGGGATGCAGCCAAAGCGGTAATCAGAGGTAAATTCATATCCCTGAATGCTTATATTAACAAACAAGGGAGAGCAGAGATCAATCAATTGGAAATGCAAATGAAAAAACTGGAAAGCGATCAAATTAAAAGCCCCCAGCAGAAAACCAAATTAGAAATCCTAAAAATTAAGGGAGAAATTAATAAAATCGAAAGTGATAGAACTATTGATTTAATAAATGAGACAAGAAGCTGGTACTTTGAAAAAACAAACAAAATAGACAAGGTACTGGTCAATCTAGTTAAAAAAAGGAAGGAAGAAAAGCAAATTCACAGCATTAAAGATGAAAAGGGGGACAGCACCTCCAATGAGGAGGAAATTAAGGCAATCATTAGAAATTACTTTGCCCAATTATATGGCAATAAATACACCAATTTAGGAGAAATGGATGAATATATACAAAAATACAAACTGCCTAGACTAACAGAAGAGGAAATAGAATTCCTAAATAATCCCATATCAGAAATTGAAATCCAACAAGTCATCAAAGAACTTCCAAAGAAAAAGTCCCCAGGGCCTGATGGATTCACCTGTGAATTCTATCAAACATTCAGAGAACAGTTAATCCCAATACTATACAAACTATTTGACATAATAAGCAAAGAGGGAGTTCTACCAAACTCCTTTTACGACACAAACATGGTACAGATTCCAAAACCAGGCAGGTCAAAAACAGAGAAAGAAAACTATAGGCCAATCTCCCTAATGAATATAGATGCAAAAATCTTAAATAGGATACTAGCAAAAAGACTCCAGCAAGTGATCAGAAGGATCATTCACCATGATCAAGTAGGATTCATACCAGGGATGCAGGGCTGGTTCAACATTAGGAAAACCATCCACATAATTGACCACATCAACAAGCAAACTAGCAAGAATCACATGATTATTTCAATAGATGCAGAAAAAGCCTTTGATAAAATACAACACCCATTCCTATTAAAAACACTAGAAAGCATAGGAATAGAAGGGTCATTCCTAAAAATAATAAACAGTATATATCTAAAACCAACAGCTAATATCATCTGCAATGGGGATAAACTAGATGCATTCCCAATAAGATCAGGAGTGAAACAAGGATGCCCATTATCACCTCTATTATTTGACATTGTACTAGAAACACTAGCAGTAGCAATTAGAGAAGATAAAGGAATTGAAGGCATCAAAATAGGCAAGGAGGAGACCAAGTTATCACTCTTTGCGGATGACATGATGGTCTACTTAAAGAATCCTAGAGATTCAACCAAAAAGCTAATTGAAATAATCAACAACTTTAGCAAAGTTGCAGGATACAAAATAAACCCACATAAATCATCAGCTTTTCTATATATCTCCAACACAGCTCAGCAGCAAGAACTAGAAAGAGAAATCCCATTCAAAATCACCTTAGACAAAATAAAATACCTAGGAATCTACCTCCCAAGACAAACACAGGAACTATATGAACACAACTACAAAACACTCGCCACACAACTAAAACTAGACTTGAACAAATGGAAAAACATTAACTGCTCATGGATAGGACGAGCCAATATAATAAAAATGACCATCCTACCCAAACTTATTTATCTATTTAGTGCCATACCCATTGAACTACCAAAATACTTCTTCACTGATTTAGAAAAAACCATAACAAAGTTCATTTGGAAGAACAAAAGATCAAGGATATCCAGGGAAAGAATGAAAAAAAACACATATGATGGGGGCCTTGCAGTCCCTGACCTAAAACTATATTACAAAGCAGCAGTCATCAAAACAATTTGGTACTGGCTAAGAAATAGAAAGGAAGATCAGTGGAATAGACTGGGGGAAAGCGACCTCAGCAAGACAGTATACGATAAACCCAAAGATCCCAGCTTTTGGGACAAAAATCCACTATTTCATAAAAACTGCTGGGAAAATTGGAAGACAGTGTGGGAGAGACTAGGAATAGATCAACACCTCACACCCTACACCAAGATAAATTCAAAATGGGTGAGTGAC
Organism: Monodelphis domestica; assembly: GCF_027887165.1. Taxonomy (NCBI): domain Eukaryota; kingdom Metazoa; phylum Chordata; class Mammalia; order Didelphimorphia; family Didelphidae; genus Monodelphis; species Monodelphis domestica. Next base: position 358,508,071 of record NC_077228.1, read on the forward strand.
TTAAACATAAAGAAGGAAACCATAAGTAAATTGGGTAAACACAGAATAGTATACATGTCAGACCTTTGGGAGGGGAAAGGCTTTAAAACCAAGCAAGATATAGAAAGAATCACAAAATGTAAAATAAATAATTTTGACTACATCAAACTAAAAAGCTTTTGTACAAACAAAACCAATATAACTAAAATCAGAAGGGAAACAACAAATTGGGAAAAAATCTTCATAGAAACCTCTGACAAAGGTTTAATTACTCATATTTATAAAGAGCTAAATCAATTGTACACAAAATCAAGCCATTCTCCAATTGATAAATGGGCAAGGGAAATGGATAGGCAGTTCTCAGATAAAGAAATCAAAACTATTAACAAGCACATGAAGAAGTGTTCTACATCTCTTATAATCAGAGAGATGCAAATCAAAACAACTCTGAGGTATCACCTCACACCTAGCAGATTGGCTAACATAACAGCAAAGGAAAGTAATGAATGCTGGAGGGGATGTGGCAAAGTAGGGACATTAATTCATTGCTGGTGGAGCTGTGAACTGATCCAACCATTCTGGAGGGCAATTTGGAACTATGCCCAAAGGGCGACAAAAGAATATCTACCCTTTGACCCAGCCATAGCACTGCTGGGTCTGTACCCCAAAGAGATAATGGACACAAAGACTTGTACAAAAATATTCATAGCTGCGCTCTTTGTGGTGGCCCAAAACTGGAAAATGAGGGGATGCCCATCAATTGGGGAATGGCTGAACAAACTGTGGTATATGTTGGTGATGGAGTACTATTGCGCTAAAAGGAATAATAAAGTGGAGAAGTTCCATGGAGACTGGAACAACCTCCAGGAAGTGATGCAGAGCGAGAGGAGCAGAACCAGGAGAACATTGTACACAGAGACAAACACACTGTGGTATCATCGAACGTAATGGACTTCTCCATTAGTGGCTGTGTAATGTCCCTGAACAACTTGCAGGGACCCAGGAGAAAAAAAACACCATTCATAAGCAAAGGATAAACTATGGGAGTGGAAACACCGAGAAAAAGCAACTGCCTGAATACATAGATTGAGGGGACATGACAGAGGATAGACTCTAAATGAACACTCTAATGCAAATACTATCAACAAAGCAATGGGTTCAAATCAAGAAAACATCTAATGCCCAGTGGACTAACGCGTCGGCTATGGGGGGTTGGGGGGGGGAGGAAAAGAAAATGATCTATGTCTTTAACGAATAATGCTTGGAAATGACCAAATAAAATATATTTAAAAAAAAAAAAAGAAATAGCATCTTTCCCTCTACCTTCAGTTCTCTAGTCAATCATAGTTTTACATCAATCTCTTCCACATAAATGGACACTCTACTACATGCTACTCTTCTGCCTTGGAAGCCATACTTAGCATCTATTCTAAGACAAATGATAAGGGTTTAAAAAACCAACCAGCAAGTACAGATAAAATGAATGTAGATAAGATTCAAGGGAAAGCAATAAGTTGGGGAAACCTTTATAGACAGTTTCTTGAATGGAGATCTCATATCAAAATTATATAGAGGACTTCCGGTTAAGATGGCGGCTTAGAGAAAGCTGAAGTTCAGATCTCCGGAAAACCCTTCCCGACCGATCTCAAACTAGAAGCTCCTAAGGCGCCGAAATTCAAAACGATCAACAGCACAGACCCTGGGAACCCTCCTCCTGGACCTGGACCCGGTTCAAAAGGTACGGCTCCCCTTAAAAGCCAGAACCCGAGATCCCTCGGACCTCAGGGGTAGGAGCGCAGAGTCCAAGGCTCCCGGAAGCGGCAGCCGCGCCGGGCTCAGAGAGCAGGGTCTGAGGAACAACAACCCTCAGGGTCTTCTACCCAAGTCCCAGTCCGGGTGAAAGTTACTGCCTGGGGCCTCCGCTGCAGAGAGCTGGTCAAAACAACAGCAACCCTCAGGGCGGGCAAGACAGCCTCACGGGCTGGATCCTGCTATCCAAGTCTCAGTGAAAGTCTGTGCTCTCGGAGCTTGGGGAAGCAGCAGCCCATCCCCCCGCAGGCCTACGAAACAGCCTCACGGCCAGGGATTCTGAAGGCAACTTCCGGAAATCGAGCCAGGGGGAGAGTGTGGCCTCGTGGTCCGACCCTTCCATTCCAGTTCCAGTGAGGCATATTCAGTTTAACCCAGGGAACGCTCATAGAATCAACATCTGCCCAGGACTAAAGCCTCTGATCACCAGACAAAGACAAGAAAAGCCAATCCTCCACGTTCAGAGATGACAAACTCCACAGAAGCACAGAAGCCCCAAAATACCAAGAAAAATAAGAAGAAAGGGGCGACTCTGGACACATTCTATGGAGCCAAAATACAAAATACAGAACAGATAGAAGAGGATATACAAGAAAATTCTCCAAAATCTCCCAAAGGAAATAGAAACTCTCCACAAACCCATGAAGAATTTGAATCAGAAAGGACCAAAAAGATGGAAGCCCTCTGGGAGGAAAAGTGGGAAATGATGCAAAAGAAATTCACGCATCTACAAAACCAGTTTGACCAAACTGTAAAAGAAAACCAGGCTTTAAAGCAAGAACTAATAAAGCAAAGCCAAAACACCAAGAAATTAGAAGAGAACATAAAATATCTCACCGACAAGGTGATAGATCTGGAAAACAGGGGGAGAAGAGAAAATTTAAGAATAATTGGACTCCCAGAAAAGCCAGAAATAAACACCAAACTGGACATGGTGATACAAGATATAATCAAAGAAAATTGCCCAGAGATTCTAGAACAAGGGGGCAATACATCCACTGACAGAGCTCACAGAACACCTTCTACACTAAACCCCCAAAAGACAACTCCCAGGAATGTAATTGCCAAATTCCAAAGCTATCAAACAAAAGAAAAAATCCTACAGGAAGCCAGAAAAAGACAATTTAGATATAAAGGAATGCCAATCAGGGTCACACAAGACCTTGCAAGTTCTACGCTGAATGATCGTAAGGCATGGAACATGATCTTCAGAAAGGCAAGAGAGCTGGGTCTCCAACCAAGAATCAACTACCCAGCAAAACTGACTATATACTTCCAAGGGGAAGTATGGGCATTCAACAAAATAGAAGACTTCCAACTTTTTGCAAAGAAAAGACCAGAGCTCTGTGGAAAGTTTGATACCGAAAATCAAAGAGCAAGGAATACCTGAAAAGGTAAATATTAAGGAAAGGGGAAAAATGTTATCTTCTTTTACTCAAACTCTCTTCTATAAGGACTACATTTATATCAACCTATGTATACTAATATGTGGGGAAAATGTAATGTATAAATAGGGGGTAAAGAAAGACCAAATAGAATAATGGTTCTCACACAAAGATTCACAGGGGAAGGGGAGGGGAAGAAAACTCCTATAAGAAGGAGAGGAAGAGAGGGGGGGGGGGTTTACTTAAACCTCAATCTCAGGGAAATCAACTCTGAGAGGGAAAAACATCCAGATCCATTGGGATCTTGAATTCTATCTTACCCAACAAGGGTAAGGAGAAGGGAAAACCAAGGGGGGGAGGGGGAGAGGGAGAACAAAAAGGGAGGGCAAGAGAGGGGGGAGGGGGAGGGAACAAAAGGGAGGGACTAAAAAGGGAAACATCAAGGGAGGGGACAAGGGGGACTGACTCAAAGTAAATCACTGGACTAAAAGGTAGAGCCGAAGAAGAAAAGGTTAGAATTAGGGAAGGCAATCAAAATGCCAGGGAGTCCACAAATGACAATCATAACTTTGAACGTGAATGGGATGAACTCACCCATAAAACGTAGACGAATAGCAGAATGGATTAGAATCCAAAACCCTACCATATGTTGTCTTCAAGAAACACACATGAGGCGGGTTGACACCCACAAGGTCAGAATTAAAGGATGGAGTAAGACCTTCTGGGCCTCAACTGATAGAAAGAAGGCAGGAGTGGTAATCATGATATCTGATAAAGCCAATGCAAAAATAGACCTGATCAAAAGGGATAGGGAAGGTAATTATATTTTGTTAAAAGGGACTCTAGACAATGAGGAAATATCATTAATCAACATGTATGCACCAAATAATATAGCACCCAAATTTCTAATGGAGAAACTAGGAGAATTGAAGGAAGAAATAGACAATAAAACCATACTAGTGGGAGACTTAAACCAACCATTATCAAATTTAGATAAATCAAATCAAAAAATAAATAAGAAAGAGGTAAAAGAAGTGAATGAAATCTTAGAAAAATTAGAATTAATAGACATATGGAGAAAAATAAATAGGGATAAAAAGGAATACACCTTCTTCTCAGCACCACATGGCACATTCACAAAAATTGACCATACATTAGGTCACAGAAACATAGCACACAAATGCAAAAAAGCAGAAATAATGAATGCAGCCTTCTCAGATCACAAGGCAATAAAAATAATGATTAGTAATGGTACATGGAAAACCAAATCTAAAACCAATTGGAAATTAAACAATATGATACTCCAAAACCGTTTAGCTAAAGAAGAAATCATAGAAACAATTAATAATTTCATCAAGGAAAATGACAATGGCGAAACATCCTTTCAAACCTTTTGGGATGCAGCCAAAGCGGTAATCAGAGGCAAATTCATATCCCTGAAAGCTCATATTAACAAACAAGGGAGAGCAGAGATCAATCAATTGGAAATGCAATTGAAAAAACTCGAAAGCGATCAAATTAAAAACCCCCAGCAGAAAACCAAATTAGAAATCCTAAAAATTAAGGGAGAAATTAATAAAATCGAAAGTGATAGAACTATTGATTTAATAAATAAGACAAGAAGCTGGTACTTTGAAAAAACAAACAAAATAGACAAAGTACTGGTCAATCTAATTAAAAAAAGGAAGGAAGAAAAGCAAATTCACAGCATTAAAGATGAAAAGGGGGACAGCACCTCCAATGAGGAGGAAATTAAGGCAATCATTAGAAATTACTTTGCCCAATTATATGGCAATAAATACACCAATTTAGGAGAAATGGATGAATATATACAAAAATACAAACTGCCTAGACTAACAGAAGAGGAAATAGAATTCTTAAATAATCCCATATCAGAAATTGAAATCCATCAAGCCATCAAAGAACTTCCTAAGAAAAAATCCCCAGGGCCTGATGGATTCACCTGTGAATTCTATCAAACATTCAGAGAACAGTTAACCCCAATACTATACAAACTATTTGACATAATAAGCAAAGAGGGAGTTCTACCAAACTCCTTTTACGACACAAACATGGTACTGATTCCAAAACCAGGCAGGTCAAAAACAGAGAAAGAAAACTATAGACCAATCTCCCTAATGAATATAGATGCAAAAATTTTAAATAGGATACTAGCAAAAAGACTCCAGCAAGTGATCAGAAAGATCATTCACCATGATCAAGTAGGATTCATACCAGGGATGCAGGGCTGGTTCAACATTAGGAAAACCATCCACATAATTGACCACATCAACAAGCAAACTAGCAAGAACCACATGATTATCTCAATAGATGCAGAAAAAGCCTTTGATAAAATACAACACCCATTCCTATTAAAAACACTAGAAAGCATAGGAATAGAAGGGTCATTCCTAAAAATAATAAACAGTATATATCTAAAACCAACAGCTAATATCATCTGCAATGGGGATAAACTAGATGCATTCCCAATAAGATCAGGAGTGAAACAAGGATGCCCATTATCACCTCTACTATTTGACATTGTACTAGAAACACTAGCAGTAGCAATTAGAGAAGATAAAGAAATTGAAGGTATCAGAATAGGCAAGGAGGAGACCAAGTTATCACTCTTTGCGGATGACATGATGGTCTACTTAAAGAATCCTAGAGATTCAACCAAAAAGCTAATTGAAATAATCAACAACTTTAGCAAAGTTGCAGGATACAAAATAAACCCACATAAATCATCAGCTTTTCTATATATCTCCAACACAGCTCAGCAGCAAGAACTAGAAAGAGAAATCCCATTCAAAATCACCTTAGACAAAATAAAATACCTAGGAATCTATCTCCCAAGACAAACACAGGAACTATATGAACACAACTACAAAACACTCGCCACACAACTAAAACTAGACTTGAACAATTGGAAAAACATTAACTGCTCATGGATAGGACGAGCCAATATAATAAAAATGACCATCCTACCCAAACTTATTTATCTATTTAGTGCCATACCCATTGAACTACCAAAATACTTCTTCACTGATTTAGAAAAAACCATAACAAAGTTCATTTGGAAGAACAAAAGATCAAGGATATCCAGGGAAATAATGAAAAAAAACACATATGATGGGGGCCTTGCAGTCCCAGACCTCAAACTATATTACAAAGCAGCAGTCATCAAAACAATTTGGTACTGGCTAAGAAACAGAAAGGAAGATCAGTGGAATAGACTGGGGGAAAACGACCTCAGCAAGACAGTCTACGATAAACCCAAAGATCCCAGCTTTTGGGACAAAAATCCACTATTCGATAAAAACTGCTGGGAAAATTGGAAGACAGTGTGGGAGAGACTAGGAATAGATCAACACCTCACACCCTACACCAAGATAAATTCAAAATGGGTGAGTGACTTAAACATAAAGAAGGAAACCATAAGTAAATTGGGTAAACACAGAATAGTATACATGTCAGACCTTTGGGAGGGGAAAGGCTTTAAAACCAAGCAAGATATAGAAAGAATCACAAAATGTAAAATAAATAATTTTGACTACATCAAACTAAAAAGCTTTTGTACAAACAAAACCAATATAACTAAAATCAGAAGGGAAACAACAAATTGGGAAAAAATCTTCATAGAAACCTCTGACAAAGGTTTAATTACTCATATTTATAATGAGCTAAATCAATTGTACAAAAAATCAAGCCATTCTCCAATTGATAAATGGGCAAGGGAAATGGATAGGCAGTTCTCAGATAAAGAAATCAAAACTATTAACAAGCACATGAAGAAGTGTTCTACATCTCTTATAATCAGAGAGATGCAAATCAAAACAACTCTGAGGTATCACCTCACACCTAGCAGATTGGCTAACATAACAGCAAAGGAAAGTAATGAATGCTGGAGGGGATGTGGCAAAGTAGGGACATTAATTCATTGCTGGTGGAGCTGTGAACTGATCCAACCATTCTGGAGGGCAATTTGGAATTATGCCCAAAGGGCGACAAAAGAATATCTACCCTTTGACCCAGCCATAGCACTGCTGGGTCTGTACCCCAAAGAGATAATGGACACAAAGACTTGTACAAAAATATTCATAGCTGCGCTCTTTGTGGTGGCCCAAAACTGGAAAACGAGGGGATGCCCATCAATTGGGGAATGGCTGAACAAACTGTGGTATATGTTGGTGATGGAATACTATTGTGCTCAAAGGAATAATAAAGTGGAGAAGTTCCATGGAGACTGGAACAACCTCCAGGAAGTGATGCAGAGCGAGAGGAGCAGAACCAGGAGAACATTGTACACAGAGACTAATACACTGTGGTATAATCGAACGTAATGGACTTCTCCATTAGGGGTGGTGTAATGTCCCTGAACAACTTTCAGGGATCCAGGAGAAAAAAAAACACCATTCATAAGCAAAGGATAAACTGTGGGAGTGGAAACACCGAGAAAAAGCAACTGCCTGAATACAGAGGTTGAGGGGACATGACAGAGGATAGACTTTAAATGAACACTCTAATGCAAATACTATCAACAAAGCAATGGGTTCAAATCAAGAAAACATCTAATGCCCAGTGGACTTACGCGTCGGCTATGGGGGGTGGGGGGGAGGAAAAGAAAATGATCTATGTCTTTAACGAATAATGCTTGGAAATGATCAAATAAAATATATTAAAAAAATTATATAGAGAATTATGTCAAATATATAAAAATATGAGCCATTTCCCAATGGATAAATAATTTAAAAATTATGAATAAACAGTTTTTAGGTGAATAAATCAAAGCTATATCTAACTGCGGAAAAAAATTTCTAATCATTATTGATTAGAGAAATGCAAATCAAAACAATTCTAGAGCTATCGTCTTACATGTATCAGATTGACTAAAATGATAAAAGGCAAAATGACAAGTACTGTAAGATAATGAAAAATCAGGATGTTAATTCAGTATTGGTGGAACTGTAAACTGATCCAAATATTTTAGAGAGGAATATGGAATTATACTCAAACATTTATAAAATGATATATATATTTTGACCCAGAAATACCAGTATTAAGTTTATTTTCTAAAGTTATCAAGAAAAAAAGGAAAATAAACTATGAATTCTAAAATATTTATAGCAGCTCTTTTTGTGGTGGCAAATAACTGGAAACCAAAGGAATGTCCATCAACTGAGAAATGTCTGAACAAGTTGTGGTGTATGATTGGAATGAAAATCTATTGTGCTCTAAGAAATGGCAGACTGGATCTTCACAAAAAACCCCTGAAAAGGCTTAAATGAAGAGATTCATAGTGAAGTAAGTAGAACCAGGAGAATATAGTACATAATAACAATAATAATTTATGGTGATCAATTGTGAATGGCTTAACTCTTATCAGCTGGCAAGTATCCAGGTGAGACTCATGGGATTCATGGTGAGAAAGGATATCCACCCCCATAGAAGGAATAGACAGAGTTTGAATGCAGATTGAAAAATGCTATTTTTCATTTCCTCCATGAATTTTTTCCAAGGGTAGGAAATATTTCACAACATGATGAGCATATATATTATATGATAATTTATGCACAATCTATATCATATTACCTGCTTCATGGGAATGTGGGAAGAATAAAAGTGAGGGTGAAAAAAAGAATAAAATAGAATAAAAATAATGTATTACATTCATTATAACATAATTTATTACATATTTATTACAAATCATATGGATTATATTATTGTTATGTTATATATTATAATGTATAGTATATATGTGTGTGTGTGTGTGTGTGTGTATAAATGGTAATAAAAAACAAACAACAATTTTACCTTGGCTTTAAGGTTGCTGTGCCCCATGATTTCTATTTTTTTAACAATGAGCAAAGGGACCCTTGTTCAAGTGTGTTTATATTAAAACATTACAAATTTTAGAATATAATATAAGATGGAATAAGAATTTTGTAAAGTAATTCATTATGGGAGTAAGAAATTGTTTGCAAAGTTATATAAGTATTATGGGAAAAACAATAATGACCATATTATTTTTCAAAGACTAAATAAAGACAGAAAGGAGAGGATAGAGCAGTTTAAATATTTTATAACTATTTAGATTCTAGAATGAGTTTTTTTTTCCTTTTTGGTTTCATGGACCCCTTTGGAAGTGTGGTGAAGTCTTTGGACTACTCAGAGCAATATTTTTAAATGCATTAAAAAACAAGCAGACATAGGATCACAAAGGAAACCAATTATTTTGAATGAAGCATAGTTATTAAATATTTTTTAAAAGTTCATGGACCCCATGTTAAGAGCTCTTGACTTAGATAACTTGGTTTATGCAATATATGTTTCCTGTATTAACTCTTTGCATGCTATTTGCATACTTACAAGATATTTGTTTTTATCTACTTGGGGGAAGTGGCTACCAAAATGAAGATTGGCTAACTTTCTTCATTTTTCTTCTGTCCCATAGGACTTACTGCTTTCATAAGAATGCATTATTCAATTTTAGAATATATGATACCAAAGGGATTATTAATTCCATCAACTGAAAGATGGCCAAAGTGTTATTCTGCATCACTCTGTGACCAATAAGGAAAAACTACTTGATATAGCCATGATAGGAATGAAACACACACCCATATAGATACACATAAATAATCTCAGATATGGCATATACTTTAGATGCCATGTATTTCTTTCTTGATTTAAGCATGAATAGGCAAGTGGTTTCATTGCCTTTGCTTTAATACCTCCATTGCTAGAGAACTCACTATTTCTGAATAAAATCCTTCAATTTTAGAAAGATCTAATTGTAGAAAACTCTTTCATAAATTTGCCTAGTTGCAGATTCCAGCTGTTTCTCTTGGTTCCTCCCTGTGCAGTTAAATAGAAAAAAGAAAATAGGAAAAAAAAATAGAAATTAAACCCCTCTTTGGTAAAAACAATTCTTTAAAAAACTGATCATGTCCTGCTCCTCATAAGTCATCTTTTCTGTGGAGTGAATACCTTTCAATTTCTCCTCACATGGGTTAAACTTGAGGTCCTTCCCTATTCTGACTGCTTCCTTCTGAATTCTCTTCTCTCTATTCTTTTCCTTTCTAAAATGTAGGGCTCACAATTCAACACTGTCCCTGCTAAAGTGATCTGACTAGGAGACAGTAAAATGAGATGATTAATTTCTGGACTATTTTTTTTCTTAATTCAGTCTAAGATTGCATTAATTGGCAGCCTTGGCTGACTATCAATTCATTTAAAGCTTGAATTGCACTTCAAATCCCTAGGATTCTTAATTTTGTTTTTCAGATAGATTCCTTTCTAATTCTCTTCTTGTAAAGTTTTAAATTCAAGTATATTGACATGGGCACTGTACCCCAGAAACCCAGGCAAACTATTATCAGGGAAACGCCCTTGTTTTGCCTCCTCCTGACTCTGAGCCTAAAAACACCCAATGACCCCTTTAGGGTTCTGAGATGACTATCTTCCTTTGATCCTCCTCTAGATGGACAGAAAGACGCACCTTCAGGCCACACCTCGATCCTATCAGACATCTGTTTGTTCCCTAAAACTAAGGAATCTTTATATCCCCAGGCAGACCCCAGTATGATCACCCCACCTCATGCCTGAGTGACTAACTCTGTTGTAAAAAGTATAAAATCCCGAGAACTGATGTCATCTGGGGGAAACAGCCTTTCCTTTCATGCTGTCCTCCAAGGAACTGCTCCCCATCTTGCTGTTCCACCTTGCTATCCTCCTGGCCACTCTCAATATTACTTTCTAAATTAAAAAATCTCTTTTTTGTTTTTAAGCTGTTTTGGAGTCTTGCATGCTTGCAAATATCCTTCCTGCCCATAACATTTATTAGTTTACATTTATGTCTCTTCTATTTCCTCATATATTTGTCTTATTAAGTCAATATATTAGTTTGGTTACATGAACTGAGAATTAATTGACCTATTGAAATCAAATAATAAATAGTCATTAATGGGTAAAAATTAACATGTCAGTCATTAAACTTTAGTTAAATTTGCCAGTATTAAAATGTTAATAAATAAACACTCATTTAAGTTCTTATGATGTTAGGCATTGTGCTAAATACTAGGAGGAAAATATCTAGTGCCAGGGATCTTATCCTCCACCCTGTGGTGGCCAGTATTTTTATCACTGGTTTTGATGAAGTCATAGATTTAAACTTTGCCTGTCATATTTGTAGAATGTATGAAGTAGGAACAGATAGATAGTTGATACATTCGATGACAGAGGCAGAATTGAAGATCTCACTAGGATAGAATGGACTAAATCTAAAATGATGAAATAGAATAGATATAAATTTAAAGTTCTACCCTTAGCTTCAAAAAATCAAGTTCACAAATTCAAGAAAGGGGAAGTATAGCTTGCTAGACAACAGTTCTTGTGTGTATACATCATAGTAGGGTAGGAGTGGAAGTGGTGGAGTGGGGCAGAGGTCTATAGTTTTAGTATGTGAAGTAATAGTGTAACAGGAGAGCCCCAGTAGCTTTCTTTGTCTACGGCTATATTAGGAGAGTTATATAATTCAGAATGAGGGAATTGGTCATTTTATTCTACTCTGCCCTTGTTAGATTACATTTCAATTATTAGGCTTTGTTTTAAACACTAGCTTTCAGGGACAGAACAAATAAGGGCAGTATCAAGCCAATGATTCAAGGGTATTTTTCTGGAAGAAAAGATTTAATCCAGGAATGTTATTTGTCTTAAAGGATCTGAAGATATATTATGTGGAAGAAAGATTAGACTTTTTCTTCTTGGTCCCCAATGGCAGAACTAAAAACAATGAATGATAGTTACAAAGAGGCAGGTTTGTGTTCCATAATATAAATATCCTAAGTATTAATTATCTAGAATGGAACTAGCCAACTTAGGAAGTCCTGACTTTCTCCTTATAGAAGGTTTGTAGGCAGAAGTCAAAAGATGATTTGACATTATTATTGTGGAGATTCTTGGTTAATTATGTATGTTTCACTTAGTAGATTCTATGCTTCTCTTCAGTAAGATTGTAACCTCCTGAAAGACAGGAGCAATTTGTATGTTGTTGTTGATGTTGATGTTGATGTTGATGTTGTTGTTGTTGTTGTTGTTTGTATTTATAAGCTGTGACAGAGTTCCCTCAACATAGCAGATGTATCTTGCTTTGTTTTGGCCAGGTCCAGAATTTTGGTTTATGCATGAATAAATGGTTAGAGGGGCAGCTGAGTGGCTCAGTGGATTGAGAGTCAGGCTCAGAGACAGGAGGTCCTGGGTTCAAATCTAGCCTCAGACACTTCCTAGCTGTGTGACCCTGGGCAAGTCACTTAACCCCCATTCCCCAGCTCTTTACTGTCATTTTCGGTCACCGAGAGACTACCACTAACTAACTAAATGGTTAGGGAATTCCTTCTATCCATGCATATTGGCAACTGTTCTGTAATTTGGAATTTTAGTGAGTTGCCTGGGGAGTTTCCAGAAATTGTCTTACCCACAGTCATACATTCATAAGGTATCAGAGACAGAACTTGAATGCAGATCTTTCAACTCTAAGGCTCTATTTACTAAACATCAGCCTGCCTCTCTAAGTAAGGAATTAATACAAACTTTTTTGTTGATTTTTAATTGTTGATGATACCTATAATAAAGAAATCCCTAGACAAGACAAAGAAAGTTACCCGTTTAGTTTAGCACTCTAATAGTCAAAAAGATTTTCCAGAAACATAGATGTTCTCAACGCTGAAGTTCAGGATAGTTTGCTGGTGTGCTTGTAATATTTAACAACCAGCTCTCTCTAAAAACAAACAAACAAAAAATGGATGTGGGACAATAATTTTTAAGTTTAATCTTTATCATCTTTTTTTAAACTCTTACCTTCCTTCTTAGAATCCATACTCTGTATTGGTTCTAAGGCAGACAGTGGAAAGGGCTAGACAATGGGGACTAAGTGACTTGTCCAGGTCCACAAGGCAGAACAGTGGTAAGGGCTAGACAATGGGGGTTAAATGACTTGTCCACACAGGTAGGAAGTAGCTGAAGCCAGATTAGAACCTACGACCTCCCATCTCTACCGCTGGTTATCAATCCACTTAGCCACCTAGCTGCTACCATAATCTATATCATCTCAAGCCTAGACAGTCAACAAAACAATAAATTGAACCCTAATTTGTTTACTTTGTCATCAATGTCTAATAATTCACATTGAAAAATATTAATAACCAGCTCTCCTGAGATGTTTTTACCTGTATGCCCAATACAACCCCAGTTGTACACTTTTATAATAGCTCAGGTCACAGGTTTTTTTTGGGGGTGTTTGTGAGTAGGATAGAGGAGAGTTATATGTGTGCATGAAATTTTTCCTAATAATGCTCCCATCCATCTTTTCAGTGGTCATGAAGACATTAAAATATTAACTAATTTTATAGTTTGGAGGAAAATTTTCCCCTCAAATCTGGAGAGCAGAGAAGAATATCTAGCATTATAATGAGCATGAAGAATTGGGAAGTAAAGCTGGATATGAGGGAGGAAAATATTTTAGCTGATATCTATTCAGGAAATAATCAGAAAAGAGGAAAGAGTGATATCTATCAAGGAGACATCTTATTTTATCTATAGGACATCTCAGAGTCACAAATTTGGGAAATATTTCTGGCTTGGTAAATGCAATCTGTGAAAATTTGAAGATGGGTTTTGTTTCTGTTTTTACTATTGAGGACAGAGTACTAGACCCACTGCTTTATCAAATAAATCACTTTTATCAAATTCCTGGAGGAAAAATAATATGTATAACATATGTTTAAAGTTATTTTTTCATATCAATAGCTATATTTTAAACTACAAAGATTTCTCAAATTTTAGTATTATACAAATGTCTCATGTTAGTGAAAGGAGCATATTTTTATCTTTTGCCATATTCTTAATAGTGAAGGGGAAAATGTCCCTTTTGTTTAATAAAGCCCTTAGTATGACAGCTAGGGATAGGGTCTTGAAATCAGGAAAATGAATGTGAGATCACTGATACATATTGCTCAGCAACCCTGGAGGAGTCATTTAATTCCTTAGTGCTCAGCTAGTGTTGGAGAATCTTTTGCAAATTCAAGTGCCCAGAGGGCAAATTCAAGCAGTCTCTGAAACCCCACATAGCAAGAGAGAAATGAGGAAGAAAGTGCCTGCTTTGGGTGGCTGGACAGAGGGGTAGGGCATGTAAAACATGTCCTCTGGAACAGGAGGAATGGAGCAGCTCCTGGAGTGGCAGCTCTGCACATGTGCCACATCTATGCCAACGCTGCATCTAGGCAAATCTAAGATTATGTGGTGCAAAAAGGATATCAATCAGCGAGAGTTCCAGGAACTCCTGACACAGTTGAAATCACAGATGAAATCCCTATCCCCAAACTATTTGTCTTTCACTGAAATAGTATCTGATACAATGTCATGATGTGACTTCAGTCAAGTCACTTCCTGTTTAGCCCTCAGCTTTCCCATCTATAAAATAAGGTCTTTGGGCTAGTTGTTGAATCTTATCTGACTTGTAACATTCTATGCCCTCATGGCTGAGATATTAGTGGTCTTCTCCCTCTCTTCCTCTGTGTGTTATAGAGACTTAGTTTTCAGAGTAGATTTTGGGGTCTCTCTCCCCCTTCTTTAAACTTGGGGGCCATTTCTTTTTTATTTAATTTTTTCCATATTACATGTTTGATACAGTTTGCAATAATTTTCCTTACCTTTTGCCATCTATGTACTCTCCCTCCTTCCCATCTCTTCCCTTCTCCAAGATTACAGGTATTGTATATGGGTTGTATATGTACTCTAAATACAGATGTCCATATTTATGAGGTCATCTTCTCTTAATTGGTTGCCTATAGGACAAATATATTCTTTTTACCAGAAACATTTAAAGAGGATTTTATATTTTATATTTCATTTTATAAAGTATACTAAAATTTAGAAAGAATGTATAGTTTCACAAATTCTGGTAATATCATATTACCTGAGGATATTTATGACTTAGAATGTTTAAATTCTCTAAGCATTTAATTTTAACTATTTAATTTTACTTTAAACATTTAAAATTTGCATGACAGCACATATATAACCTATATCATGACCAGCTATCTCAGGGAAGAGGAAAGGGAGGGACAGAGAAATAGAAAATTGATCCCAAAATGTCAAAATAATTATTAAAATTGTATCTATATATAATTGGGTAAATATATAATGAAATTATAAATAGTTATTACTTTCTTACACATTAGCCTGTCTTGGAAATTCCATTCATTAGGGGAAACATTCCTACTGATATGAAAAACAAAATAAATTCTAAAAATGGGATTAGCAACTTTTTCTGACTATGTGACTAATGATAAGTATGTTTATTCTTTGCCCTCTGGAGGAGAGGCAACCAATTCACTGAAATCTTTTAAGATGATTCATAAAATGGAAAAGGGCCAGCACATGGTTGTAGGCTTTGTCTTTTGGCTGCATTTGTGTTCTGAATTCTCTATATGGTGATCATTCTGCAGTTTATGGTGTTTGAATTAATTACCAAATATGTAAGCACATTAGGTCTTTTGAAATAATTCTTGTAAAGATTCTCTTCCTCTGTAGTTCATTAATTAAAACAAAATAAACAAGAGAAAACATTTCAAATAGATTTAAATCCACATACTTTAATCAATGCCCACTTTTGACAAGAGATCTTCACTATTGTTTGACACTTCTCTTAGGTAAAGTTTGCATTTCCTTTTCTAAAATGTTTTAAGCAAGGCATTTGACAACGATATACATTCTTTATGACTAGGACAAATGGTATGAAATAGAAAGAGTAGTGAATTCTAATAGCCCTGTAGGTACAACTAGTATGCGGGGGGGAAAGGAAAAAAATTTCCAAAGACTGTCCCTCTTGGGGTGTTCATGGGTATGTTTCTCCAAAACTACTCAAAAATATCTTTTATATTTTCAATGAATCCTTGGATATATCCAGTAAAAGCAAAACACAATCATATGTCCTTTGAACTATATTGTTTTTAAAACACAGACCATTTAAAGAATTGCATCCTATACTTATTAATATTCTGATAACGTTTTTGTTGTCTCATGAATTTGCATAGGAAAACAATGCTAGCACTCTATTCCAAAGTCTAAAATATAGGAAAGTGAGAGAATTCTTAACATGGTAAAAGGTTACAGAGTGCATACGATATTCTACTAATTCAATTGCCTACTTTTTTAAAGCTATTAGAAAATTAAAGAATATATGGCATATATTTATAATTCATAAATCTATTTCATATTCATTTTATTTGTAGGCTTTTGGGGTGTATTTTGTGGCTTCCCACAGTCTTAAAATGTTCCCAAAAGATGGTGAGTACCCATGCTAATTTTTTAAGTTGTGTCTGAATTATAAGTTCTCATCAGTAGGTCACATGACGATATTTGGGGAAAGCTGGTTGCTTTTACAAAGATCTTTTGTCTAGCTGCTTCAGAAAAGTTCTTCTGAGCAAAGCTGTAAAAGAGAAATATGATTCCACCCACCAAGAAGTGTTCTAGTGAACCTGTCTCCTTTTGGGAAATAGCTGACCTAAAGACTACTGAGAATTAAAATTATTCCCTCAAGTTAACTGCTCACCAACCTTTTGGCCTGCTTCCAAATCTTAGAAAATTATGCATCTAGTTTAAATCAGATTTTTATTTAATAAAGACTGAATGTTCGTTTAATAGCTATATGGTGTGAAACACCTGTTTGTGATGGAATTATCTTGGAGGAGAAGATAAGGGAAAAAATGTTTTCTAAAATAGTTTTGACTCCAAGGAATATAGAGAGAGTGTGTGTCATGTAGCTTTTTTGAAGGAGATTGTTAAACAAGGTCTTTGTTTACATATACTGACATGTAGTTATCAACACAATCAAAAACTTGTTTTTTTTTTCATTTTTTTCTAAATTCTAAAGTGATTAGCAAGAGCTGGGAAATCACCTTATCTCCCTAGAACACAGGTAGCAACACAGAGTAAATATTTTGGTAAACATTTCTTCTGCCCCTTGCATATTCAGCAGTGTGCTAAATTATGCATAATCTTGCATAAGTAATAAGTGAAGGTAGCTTAAATTCAGGGTTGTGTGTGTGTGTGTTTTTTTACCTGACCTATTTCTTTCAGTGCTGTTAGCTGCTTAAATCATGTATGAGCTTTCTGTAAGGCTTCAATGAGTTGCTCGAGTGGAGAGACTTCAGTAATAAATTTCAGGAGAAGACAAGTTTTTTGACAGGCATAATGCAACACATACAGAGTTTGGAACTCACACTCTGGGAATTTAGAGCAATCCTTGCAAAGCAGCTTTTCCCTGTTACATTAATAGAGAAAATGAAGTATGAAAGTCCTCAGGAATTACTGCTAGGTGTAATTTAAATAATTTACCAGAAGACAGTTCAGCACATGCATAGAACAGGGGCACACAGAGTTTGCCATAAGCAGTTTATAAATAAACTATATTCTGCTGAAGTAAGTCAGGCATAAATTATAACTATTCCTTTTGTGGCTGTTCTCTGTTCCTCATTGTAATAGTTATTTAAAAAAAATTCTGGGTTATGACCTTCTACTAGAAATCACAGACATTGCCTGCCTTGTACCTTGCTTATGAGCATGCTTATGTCTAATGGTTTGGCTGCTCTGAGATCAAAGTAAAATTACTGCTACTGAAAATAAAAGGGAAAAAAAAGGCATTATACATCTTTAAACAGAATTCAGGGGAATTCTTCAGCCTGGTGAGGGGAAAAACCTGTCCAGAGCCAAAGATCAAGGAAGGGACACAGATCATTTTATAGAACCTTTATACAGGTGGTTTTAACTGAGTTATACCATTCAGACCCTCTAGTATCATAGCTTAAAGTGACAGGTCATTGTGAGAAAGTCAAAAAGAAACTACGTCACCCAGGAGCTCAGACTGTGCAAAAATTATTTGTAAAGAACACTTGTGGAAAACAGAAGACATCTCTGGTTTAGTGCATTCATGTTAAAGAGAGAGTATTCTCTCATGCCAGGGAAGGTTTTCATAAAATATACTTAGTGCTTTGAAAAAGGATTTAGAAGTAGCGTGTCAGAGGATCCAGAGTGCCTAATTTCCTCTCAGTGATCAGATTACAGTGTAGCATCAGATATATTTTACCTTTGTTTCTAGTTGTCCTAGGAGAGAGTAAAAAGTCCTTTAAAAAAACTACTGGCTCTTCACTCTCTCTTTTGGCTATGTCCTCATGAAACCTGTGACACACCAATCTGCATTCTCATTTTGATCTCCACAAATCTTTTCCCACAGTGAAGCTGTATCCTTTCCTCCCTTGCCTGGAAGCAGCAGATTTATTAATCCCTTTGGAACAGTACACACCATGGTTTTCTTGACTCTCCACACATGAGTATGTATATATATATATATATATATATATATACATATATAGATATAGATATAGATATATCGGTGTGTGTATAAATCCATCATTGTGTGTGCATGTTATGCATGTTATGTCCTAACTTGAACCCAAAAGAACAATTACACAATATGAACCTTTTATTGTCTTTTACATTCATCTTCTCTGGATTAATTATTAATTATTTCAGTATGAATGAATTTCTGCCTCAATCAGATGTATTGATACTTGAAGGCTTTATTAAAGCCCATTTACCATATAAAATAATAGCTTAGCTGTGTAATGGCTATAGTTTTTTTTTTTAAGTTATTTGATTACATAGGCATCTCTCTTTGATCTCTACCCATGGAATCCCATTGTATTTTGGTAGTTGTTGTTGTTTTGGCATTTTTCCTTTTCTACCTTATCAATTAGCAGATTTTTGTTTGTCTGATATGCGGGGACAAAGAGTTATCACTCCCAAAACTGCCTAGCATAGTGTGTTCAGTTTGGAGGTGCCTAATAAATATAAACTGAATTGTATCCTATTGCCAAACAAAAACCTAATATTTTAATGCCCTAGTTGTTATGTGGTTCCTTCTATAGAGTATAGTTAGCATTCATTTATTTTTGGCTGTAAGATATTTTGGTATTCATCCTCATTTGCAAAAAATGGTAGCTGTGTCACCAGGGTTTAATCGTTTATGTTCATGAGTTTTGACTAACAAACTTTCTCAGTCCTTTTGTGTACTTCATGAATTTAATAAATACATTCTAGAGATTATTGGATAGAATCTAATAGGATGAAGTTTAAAGAAATAAATATAAAATATTAAGCTGAGTTTAAGATATCAACTCTCGAGATTTGTCAAGATGGGGCAGTGTATGTAAACAGGTTGTCTGAAAAAGAACTCAGGGCTTTAATGGAGTGTATGCTCACTATAAATGACCAATAGGGCAAGGTAGCCCCAAAGATAACATGATATTTATTGGCATTAGAAGGCATAACTTCAAAATATTAAGAAGGTAATAGCTTTATTTTACTCTGGCCACTCCTGATTACTTTTGAAATACCATTTTCAGTTATGGGTATAGTGCTGTAAGAGGGATATGACTAAATTAAAGGGCATCTGGAGATTGGTAACCATAATGAAAAGAGTGTCAAATTCATGCCATGTGAAGTTCAGTTCCATAGGGAGAAGAACCCAGGAATGTTTATCCTAAGGAAGAGCCTGTAAGACACAACAGCTATCAATTGTTTGAAGTGCTTTGATATAAATGAAGAATTAGAGTGAAGGTGTAAAATCCAGACAATGGATAAGTTGCCAAGCTGCAAATATAGCCCAAATGTTAGGAAAAACATTCAAACAATTAGGGTACTCAAAATTGAATGATATTCATCAGGTGGTAATGATCCCCACCAAAAATGACTTTATTTTAGTATAGTAGATATTTAATAAATGATGTTTGAATATTTATTATATTGACTTCTTATATCTTAGCACAGTACCTCAGCTTAGCACAATACCTGGCACATAGTAGGTATTTAATAAATGATAATTGATTATATATTCTGTATACAATTAGTATTATAGTACATAGGTTTTTCCCTTTACTAGAATGTAAGTTTCTTCAGAGTAGGGACTATTTGTATTTGCATATGTATTTCTAGAAACTGGCACACAATCATAGGAGCATAAATTTAGAGCTAGGTCATATAATTCTACTCCCCTACTTTATAGGTGAATTAACTGACTCTCAGAGAAGCTAAAGTGACTTTCCCAAGATAGCATAGCTAAGTCTCAAAATAAGCGATTTGAACCCAAGTCCTTTGACTCCCGTTACCAGCAATCTTTAAATTATACCATAGTGTCTCTGGAGTAATAGAATAAATAAGTACAGTGTTAAATAAAGGTGTAATGAATTAAATTGAATTTCTTCTATCTAAAGAGAGAGATCTTCATGTTAATACTAGATGACTACTTGTCAGGGGTGCTACTGCAAGTATGGGTTGAGATGTGTATTCTTAAGAAGAAGACAAACTCTATTCATTATTTAGGTATATCCATGAATGCTTGAATAGATCTGGACAAACCTAGAGGGAATTTGTGTTCCTGTCTCTGATGGGCATCGGAAATTGCATCACCTTTTAAGAAAAACAAACAAAACACTCCATATTAGGAATATTGATTAAAATGGTTTCAATGACATTAAATATCATTAAAGGAAAAGTGGCATTCCAATCCCTCTTTTCTGTTTTCTTTATTAATACTCTCCTGACTTTTGAGGGCTCTTGACAAGTGAGACTTTTGAGGGATGGTGAGATTGTATATGACTGGCATAGTAATGCCTCACATGACAAGAGTTAGCATTGACCACTAAGTTAATTGTTAGTATTAGAGGTAGTTAATTTTGATCTGTCATGGGAAAATTGTGGTTTGCCTTAAAATACTAAATGTTAATAATCTGGATATTCTAATATATATGATACATGATGGAGAGAGGCACCATGATATCATGGATACCAAGTTTGCCTTACAGGTGAGAAGATCTAGATTCTATTCCAGACTTTCACATATATTGGTTGCATGACCCTTAGCAAATCAACTAACCCATTAGGGCTTTAGGTTAGTGCTATTAAACACACAGAGAAGTGGAGTCACTAAACTATATAAAAGAATCCTTGTAAGCTGCATATTTATTTAGAAAACCACACATTAACATTATCTATGTTCTATTATATTTTAAATTTGGTTAAATTTTTCCCAAATACATTTAAATCTGGTTTTTATCTACCCTCTTTCCCTACTCTCATTACTCAGAAGTGTTGTCAGAGATATGTTGCTATATTGGACATCAATTTTATAATTTTTGTTCTAGATAATTCTATAAGTTGCAGATCAAAAGTCTGGCCTGTGTCAATATTAAATGAGAAGTTCTTATACCAATGAAATCATAGATTCAATCCTTATTCCTGTCCTAATATAAGGTAGGCTGAACATGAATGAATGCATGTATTCACAATCTTCTGTAACTAGAGTTTATTTATGTATGCATAATTAAGTTGGACTGATTTTTTAAAATCTCTGCAAAAGGTCATTCTTCCAAGATATTTCTGCTGAGTCAGTCTTATAGTCTAACGGAGATTGCATTGGACTTGTAGTTAGGAGTTTAGTCCTAGGTTAAGTCCAAACTAAACTGTTATCTAACTATATATTAGAAGATAAAGGAAGGAAAAAATAGAAAAAACCTGGGACATTATCATCATTGTCATGGCTAAATGATGGAGACTTACCTTTGCAAAGTGCTTTAAAATTTTAATCCTCAAAACACCCATCAGAGGTAGGTGCATATGTATTATGGGCATAATATTTTACAGATAAGGAACCTGTGGCAGACAGCAGTTAAGCAACTTTCCTAGGATCACAAAAAAAAAAAGTCAAATTTGAGCTTAGATCTTCTTGATTACAGTTCTGTCCACTCTTCTGCCTGACTATCCATAATGCCATCATGATGCACAGAGGGTTCCTTAGTACTGATGCAATTTCAAAAGCAAAAGCAAGAGATATGTGTTTAAAAGGGAGTAGATACTTGATGATTCTCTAGATTTGTGACTTTTATCAATACTTTCTACAAAAAACACAAATTACAAATAATCCATGTCTTCCTATCTTGCATGATTCTAGTCTATATCCTAGGAGTGAATGGTAATAGCTAGCATTTTATAGTGCTTTACAGTTTATAAAGTACTCTATACATGTTTTTTTTTCCATTTGATCTACAAAATAATAATGTGGATTAGGTGTTATTATCCCCTTTTTACAGATGAGGAAATTTGAGTCTCTGAGAGATTGAATGACTTGCTTAGGATCACTGTTAGTAAGATTTAAAATCAAGTATTCTTAATTGAAAGTTTAGCTCACTATTCACTAAGAAAAATAGTGAGAAATAAGGAAAAAAGGGGGTTTCCACATGAGCAGACTTGGGTTTGGCATAACAATCCAACTTCCCATCATTGTATTTGGTCATCTATAAGCATATTATAGGGGTACTTGTTGATAATGGAGTCCTTCCTTACCTATTGATAGATCTGACACTTATCTGCCTTCCTAACTCATTTATTACTCTAATAGTATTCATCTTACCAATGTATCTTCTTTATCAGTGATTTTTTTCCATGTTAACATGTTGAACTTGTTACTCTAATGGAATGTTTGGCAGCTTCTCTCATGCTACTTAGAGAATCCTATCAGAGAAATAAATCAGTTTAAACAGTGGGCTATGATCCACTGAAAGCTACCAATGCCCACCTGAGGTAACTTTTTTTTTTTTATTTTACTGATAGGTCTAGTGCCTGCTGCTTTGAAAGAAATCTTATGCACAGGCATCTGTCTAAACATTACTAATATTAAATCTTCTGTTTCCGTCTAACTTGGTGTGTCTATTTCCCTCAATTTTTTGAAAAGCCAAACCTTGCTGATTAACCAGTTTTTCCTATTCTGACACTTCAGGAGTAAGCCAGAGCTTCTGAGATTTGAAAAAGCAAAAAGCCCTCACCTTTTGTCTACTCTGTTAAAAGACCTATTTATAAATTTCTTCTCTTTGCTTAATGTTTTAGAAATAGTTCATCTGATGATTTGAATTTAAAACATGATTTTGAATTAAAATACTCTGTCCATGGTTAAAAAACAAATCAAG
The DNA here is from genome assembly GCF_027887165.1 of Monodelphis domestica. Lineage (NCBI taxonomy): Eukaryota > Metazoa > Chordata > Mammalia > Didelphimorphia > Didelphidae > Monodelphis > Monodelphis domestica. The sequence continues at coordinate 358,531,322 of NC_077228.1, forward strand.
CTGTTTGAGTTGCATATTTAGCAATGGAAGGGTCCTTAGAGATTATCTAACCCAATTATCTCATTTTATAGGTGAAAAAAGTAAAGCCCAAAGAAGTTGAATATTTGCACATGGTTATACATGGCGTAAATGGAAAAGTGTGTATTTGAACCCAAGTCCTCTGACTCCATTCATTCCAGTGATCTTTCAGAACACATTGCTTGCCTCATATTGTCCATTTACATAGAAAATCAAAGTCCAAGTTTATTGGAAAGATCAAGGACAGATAAAATCATTGCAAGCACAAAATACAAAAAGCAAGAAGTGGGGGGGGAGGGGAATAATACAAAAAACAAAGAGAGCCAAAGAATCTCTAAGACAGGGGTCCCCAAACTATGGTCCACAGGCCACATATGGCCCCCTGGGGCTATTTATCTGGCCCCCACCGCACTTCTGGAAGGGGCACTTCTTTCATTGATGGTCAGTGAGAGGAGTTTAATATGTGGCAGTTTGGCAAAGCATGGCATCACTCACGTACAGTACTACTTCCAGTGACATAATGCTTTGCATGGTGCCTTATTCTGAGAGTAACTGAAGGAGAACGAGGCACCTCACAAAGGATTATGTGGATGCACAATAGAAGATGTCAGCATGGTGAGTAGTGATCTGGGAGAGGGGATTCTGCACTGTGTATACTGCTGCCCAGTATAGTGGTGGCAGGCCCATCATAGCCAGCGCTGCAGACAGTGGTATACAGATTTGTTTATAGGTTGTTGTTGTTTTTTTTTAATAGTCTGGTCTTCCAACAGTCTGAGGGACAATGAACTGGTCCCCTGTGTAAAAAGCTTGGGGACCCCTGCTCTAAGAGAGCCAGCTGAGAAAGAAGCTTGTTTTTCTTTAAGACTTAAAAAAAATCAGTCCAGAAGAATTTAGGAGAAAAGGTTGCTTTTATTTAGCTGTAAATCAGTATGAAAGTGGTATGCAAGTATTTTGATTACTTAACAACTAAAATAAAGTGAAATAGTGAGGACCAAAGCAAGGAAATGACTTTGGAGAAATACTTGTATTTATGTAGCATTTTATAAGGTTCACAAACCATTTTCCCCATAGTAGCTCTGTGAGATAGATAGTACAACTATTATTATCCCCATTATACAAATACAAAAACAAGCCCAGAGAGGCAAAATGAATGAATGAAAAAAAAAACATTTACTTAATTTTTGCTATGTGCAAAGGACTGGCTAATCACTAGGAAAACATATAGAAAAGGAAGAGAGTCCTTTTTCTCAAGGAGCTCTCATTCTAATAAGCAGCTGGGTAGAGAAAAGCTGAGATAGATATATGAATAGATGACATAGATAAATGATAGGAGATCTGATGATAGATAAAAATAATTAGATAAGTGAAAGACAGGAGAAAGAGATCAAATGATAGAGAAATAGAAGATAGATGAGAGATAAATATAAATAGAAGATATAGATATATAGAGAGCTATTATTTTACAGATACAGCAATAGAAAGAGGCAATACATAGATTTAGGCTATCGTTTGGATGGAAAGGTCCAATGGTTTTTAGAGTGGAGTATCAAAATACATGCAATGCATTTCTAATGTACTTTTTATTTAACAATATACTTTTGTAAATGTTTAACCATTTTCTTTAGTGGACAGAAGGATTTCACGGATTTTCAGTAGCTCTGGCTACTGAGGAAGCAGGGACCATAGCACCTGCTGGGGCACTCATTAGATTGTGTTTTCCTAAGGACAGCTTCTGAGGGTAGCAGGTGAGGAGGAAGTGGAGAAGTTGGTCATGTTGGGGGCAATGCATTTCCTGTGGTTTTTACATTCAACTGCTAGTCAGGGACAGCAGCTCTCTTCTCCATGGAAATTACTTTTCCTTGAATAAATTAATGATCAGAACTGGAGCTTGATCAGTTAAAATATGTCAAATTCTACAACTGGAACGAATTATCTCATCCAATCATCTTATTCAAGAGATAGACACAAAGTACATTAGAGAGTTGAAATAACTTGCCAAAGATAGTGGAGCTCATTAATAATAGAGCAAGGACCTGACACCAGTTCAGAATTTCTTTTAAAAAACCACATTCTCAGGTGGATGTCCATAACTTTAAGTTTATTAGCATTAGTATATAAACATGTTCAGGTAATTAGTATAAAAAATTTCTAGTTGGTGTGAGAAAAAATGAATATGGAATTGCATTATTTATTAGTAATATTTCCATGTGAAATCATTTTTCCCTTAGCTTTCCAAGTTCAGACTGAAATAGTCTGTTTTGAAGCCAAGGTCATTCCAAGGCTCCAAGCTATCAAACTGGACTTTCTGTCTTTTGTAAGGATTTTGATAGGATTACAGTAATGTCATTTGAATGTGAGGCTGGTTATCTATATTAAGTTTTGCTGCATTTGAAAGTAAGGTAGACCAGCCATGTTCACCTAGCTTGTGAAAGTAAGGTATGTCTTAGTGTTATCTTTATTTGGTCAAAGATCTACCTCTCCTATGACAAAATAATGAGAGAGTAGTTGAAGATTCTAAGTCCACCTCCTCTTTTGAAATATCCACCAATGAGGATTGTCATGGGAGGTCCAAAGACTGAACCATAAGACCAATCAGAAAAAAGGATCTAGTTTCCTGTAAAAAGAAAAATCAGATTGTACTAAACTTGCACTAGGAAGCAGGTAAAAAATCCATTCTTTGTTAGCCCATACCTACATCTGTTAGTAACAATGTTCTGAGGGAAATGGTCTCATATTTTTTATTGTTTAAAATCTAGGCATTACACATGCAGAGAGCACTGAATTGAATATCTTGAAGTATAGATTCTTGTCTAGCCTGTGGCACTAACTAGCTTATACAATCATGGCCAAATCACAATTTTTCTGGACATTAATTTCATTATCATTAAATAGATCAGTAAGGGACCTTTCTAGATCTCACTATTAACTATGCTTTGAGTTCAAGTTCTTTCCATTTGTTTGTTTTATTAAATAATAAATATTTGTTAAGCACCTAATATATACCAGGCACAGTGCTAGGCATGGAATTCTATTTTTATGCTTCATTCTATTCTCAATTAAATGTTTAATGATGAAGTGATGTGTATACTTCATAGTTTTATTTTCTTGTTTTATATGGATTTTAGACTATAAAAAGAAGTGGCTAATTTCTTCTCTATTACCACTGACCATAATGTCTTTATATGCTTTATATGAAATTACTTATGAGAACATAAAGTGATATATGCTTGTTTTTTGTTGCTATGTCCAAAGATTTCTGTGTCCTTCTTATGGTCATCCAAAGGCTAGATAACCCAAAGCAGTATTAATTAGAGATAAAGGGAAAGTACTAACATTAATCCTATTGCCTCTTTAGGAAAGCCTTTAAAACTCAAGCTTTGATGGAAACATATCATCAGGCCAACAAAGGAAAGGAGAATGGAAAATTCTGCCTGTAAACAGATCTTAGGAGTCTTCTTTCTACAAATGGCAGATGATCTAACTTCTAAAAAGTAAAGTTAAGGGAATCAACCTGATTGTTTTGATATTTGTTGCCTGTTTTCTGGAAGGATGAGTCCAAATAATACCATTTATTCTTATAAGTCTTGAGGAATATGCCAAATAGTGTTGAAGTGCCTCTTAATGCACCCAGACAATTACCAGTAGACAATTTTATTGGTATTAACAATGCATATTCTCATTGGTTTTTCCCTTAGAAAATAATCCTTAGAAGGTGTTTCACCTTTCTACATAATTAAGGAGTAGGCAGTAAGGCTCTTGTCATTTCTACAGTGAAGTGTCACTGGGCTCTTTCAGCCTTGGCTGGTAAAGCACCATTTGTGTGTGTGTGTGTGTGTGTGTGTGTGTGTGTGTGTGTGTGTATGTGTGTCCATAATTGAAATGCATAGTCTTACAATGTTCTATATTTATTTCTTCCCATTCCCACTCAAATTAGTTAGAAATGGTATTAAAATAGGACTATTTGAACTCTGATTTAAACAGTGATGCTCTTAAACAGTCCTTTTTATTATCTTATTGAATAGACAGTAGATTAAATAATGTTAACAAGAAATTTTTTCTTAATATGCAATAAATAGGTTGTGGACCCAATAAAAAACAGTTTGGTTCAAAAAAATTCATTAACATCATCATGATGATCCAGAAAATAATGTGCAAAATAAAATCACTGTCATGATCCTAGACCTTGTTTTGCAAATTAAAAACAGATCAAAGTGTCACACAGCTCCATGGTTCAAGCGGGGTTCACTGAATAGAACGGTGACAAAAGCAAATGTTTTGTCATTTGGAGTCTCTTGCCATGAACGTTTTTAGCACATAATTAATGATAATCTGCTCTTTAATGTGTGGATATAAATGAACATCAAGGTGGCACTGAAGCCACAGAAAGTATCTTTTGCAATGTAAAAATATTAAAGCTGTTTCTGCTTGGATAGAGTCTAGAGGCTAGGATAATGGAAAGTGTCAGAAGCACCAAAGATAAGACCAGAGTGAACAAGGAAAGGAAAAAAATAGTGTTAACTTCACTAGAAGATCTAATTAAATCAAGTCAAAAAGCATTTATTAAGTGCATACTCTGTGCCAGGCACTCTGCTAAGTGCTAGAGATGCAAAGAAGGCAAAAACAGTTCTCCCTCTTTCGAGGAATTCAAAATCTAAGAGAGAAGACAGAATGCAACCAATTATGTGCAAGCAACATATAAACAAGATATACTAGAGACCATCTCAGAGAAAAGACATTGGCATTATGGAGAGTTGGAAAAGTACTTAAAGAAAGTAAGACTTTAGCTGAGACTGGAGGGAGTGGAGATAGTAAAGGAGAAGAGAAAGAAAATTGTAGGCATGAGAAAAAAGTTGATGAAAACATGAATTTGGGAGATGGAGTACCTTGTACAAGGAATAGCAAGACTGCCAACGTCACTGGATTGTGGACTAGAAGAGGGAAGTAAAATACAAGATGTCCAGAGGGGGCATTTAGGTGGATATGTCCTAGTTGTGTGATCCTGGGCAAGTTGCTTATCCTCAATTGCCTAGCCCTTATACTTCTGCCAGAAGAACCTATACTTACTAGCAATTCTAAGATGGAAGGTAAGGGTTAAAAAAGAAAAGATAAGATGGGGTTGTACTATGAAGGGCTTTAAAAGTCAAGTAGAAAACAAACTATTGTCATAATTCCAACTCCCCTTCACACCCTTTCCTCCTTATGAGCCTTCTCAAGTGAAGATTGTTTAATTTGCTTACAGATGGACTATTTGTTGTTATTGATTTGCTTCAGCTGTGTCTGACTCTTCACAACCCCTTTTGGAATATTCTTGTCAAAGATACGAGCATAGCTTGTCATTCCCTTCTTTAGCTCATTTTATGGAAGAGGAAACTGAGGCAAACAGGGTTAAATTACTTGCCCAGGGTCACACAATCAGTAAATGTCTGAGGCCAGATTTGAACTTACTAAGATTAATCTTCCTGACTCCAGGCCCAGTGCTCACTCTACCATGCTATCGAGGTGCCCTGTAGGATTATAGATTTAGAAATGTAGAAATCATCTTTGGTCACTTGGACCAAACCTATATTTTATAGAAAGGGGAACTGCATCTGAGAGAGGCCAAGTAATTTGTCACAAACAGAATAGAATGAAGCATTTTTCATTTAAATCTTGTGTAGGACTTGGATTACTTCTGTGGACAGTAAAATGACACTGAGGCAAACTGAGACATGCTTTTTTCTTCATGGCAAGATAAAAATGTATTAACAGTGATGCATATAACTGTTAATAAAAATACATCACTGGCCATCTCAGGCAAACCAAGCACCTCAGAATTATCAATTTATGAATTAAGCTAGCAGTAACCAATAAATTGGGTCAATGGCCTCTTTCAAATGATCAAATACCCTTTTTGAGAGCCAAAAGTGTCTTTTAAATCTAAGTGTATCTTCCTTCTTATTGACGTGATGGTATATCATGTGGATCTCCTTTGGCAAAAGTAAGACTTCCTTATTGGTAGACATTGTTATGAGGAGGTGGATTGAATCACCTCAAGTTGTTTATTTACCAAAAACCATCCAATTCAATGAGTAAACTTCAATGGATATGACCAAGCAATAAGTATCATAGCAAGAAAGTTCATGCCATCTCCTCAAAGAGGGACACACTCCTTTTCATAGAGGCTACTTTGTATTCTAAAATTGATCAAAGCAGAAGAGGTAATCAGAAACTTTATACTAGAATGACCAGTTCCCAACTCAAGCCCCAATATACTTTCCACCTTTCTTCAAAGAGAGTGAGGTGCCTTACTCTAAATGACAATACTTTCATTCTTTATGGTTTATTAAACCATCCCTATAATTCCACAGTTTATTCTTAAGAAACACTGAAATAGGATTTGCTGATAAAATGGAAGGAATAAGATCTCAAAGAAAGAACTTCAGAGTTTATCTAGTCTAACTTATTTCTGAATGTCTTCTCCAAAATTCTTTTCAAAATAGTCATCAAGAAATCAAGTTAAAATTTCTAGATAGGAAAAACCTATTTATCCATTTAAGTAGTACATGTCACTTAGAGACTACTTAAAAATTTATTAGGGAAAATTCCTTTACATCTCTCTGAAATCAGATTCTGTCTGATCTTAACCCATTTGCCCCAGTTCATCTCTGGGAGGCCAAGCACAACAAAACTTCCTCCATGTGCCTTGCCCCCAGTCTTTTCTTCTGCAGGCTAAATATTGCTGATTCCTTTAAACTTAACCCTCTTTTGGCATGCACTCAAGTTTTTTCATCTTCAAAAATAATGTGCTTCCAAAATTTTTGCCAGTCAATTCTAACTGTTGGATCACAATGAGTTTTCAGTCCATTAAATTCTCCAGATCTTGTTTAAACCACTATCTTGCTATTTTAGCCATATCTTCTGTTTCTTTTGAAACTGATAGTGTAAACAATAGGACTTTACATTTATCTTATTAGAGTCAACAAAGCATTTGAGCTATTGAAGATCTTTTTTTTTGTATCCTGTCATCCATCTGTCTTAGTTATTCCTTCCATTGCTAAGTCATCTGCATATTTGTTCAATCTGATAATTTTTTTTGCCAATAAAATTGATAAAAAATATTTCCACTAAAAACATAGATCCTTGGGGAATATTACAAAGACATAATTTCATGTTGATATTAATATAGTAATGATTATTTCATTCCTAATTATTAAACTTGTTTTAAGTTCACTTAAATAATGTTATGTATTCCATGTCCAATATTAAGGTATTGGCCAAATTTTCATTGAAATCTGAGCAATCATTCCCTGATGTTACTAGTCAGGCACTATTTAAATAAAAGGAAATGAAGAGTATTTGTCATAAACTCTTCTTGATGAACAAATTCAAATTCTGATACATGGTAGCATTTTATGTTTTTTAATGTTATCAAATTACAGCATGAACATTCAAATAAATATGGAATTTCATTGATTCAAAAGTTCTATCTTGGGGTGCAGATTGCAACTGGTTTATTCCTGACTATTTTGTGAGATTCATTATATAACATTCAACTTACTGAAGGAAATCCTTGTTTGCTCCCAAAATCATTGGGCTAGGTGTGAATGGATCAATCTGACTGTCTAGTCATCCTTAGCACTAAAAAAGTGCTCAACCTCATTTCTTTTCTTATCATACAGTCTCTAAATTATGTCTTTTACTCCTGTGATTATTTTGTTTTGTTTTGTTTGCAATTAATTACTCCTTGATCATACATGGTATGTACATGCCCACCATGTAGCCCTCTACCATCCTTTTTATGTTTCTAATTTTTGGTTCACAGACTGTGGCATTCTATATCTCACCATTATACATCAACATTAATAAAATGATAATATTAGAAAGATGGGATTTGTTTTCATGATGAGCTTGCAATTAATAAAGTAACTTTTCAGTTTCCTGAAAGCAATTTACTTGTTCTCTTACAATTCTTGGCCCAGCTCATTGATCAACATAAACATATAATGGTAAATTCAGGCTAACCTAAAAGTCTTAGTGGGCTTAGAAGTGAGTTTAGATATCTTTTATTTCTATGCCATACCTCAATTCCATTATATTGCTTATCAAAAACTTCAACTTCTCTTATCTGGCATTCATAGGCCTTTATAATTTGACTCTGGCCTTTTTCTCTAATTTTAATTCACATTCTTCCTTTTTCATCCTCTTCTCTGACAAGCAATATTTATATCACATCTCCAAAAATGTTCCTATAATCTCTCCCCACTGTGCTTTTGTTTATATTGTTTTTATGCTAGAATATCTTCTTTCTTTAGTTCTTTCTTTGAAGCCTAACTCAAATATCACCTCCTCTAAGAAAACTTTTTTTTTAAATTTCCATGGTTGGAAATTCTTTCTCCTTACTAAAAAGTCACATAATTCCTTGTTCATAGTACTTTTTTTTTTATCATACTCTACTGTGTATAATAGTCTTTTGGATATATTTTATTTCTTTTCAATTACATATTAAATGTCATTACAATTTTTAAATAATTGTTTTCTGAATTTAACAATTCTCATATTCTCCCTTCTTCTATCTCTTCTGCCCTCCCCCCCCCAAGACAGCAGGGAATATGATACAGATTATACATGGGCTGTCATGCAAAATTTATTTCTTAATTCATCATTTTGTAAAAGAAAATAGATTTTATTTACCCAATGAAAAATAACCTCATGAACAAATAAAGGTGGAAAATAATGTTTAAGTCTGTAGATGCATTTTATTTCTACTACTAAATTATAAATGATAAAATCTTTAAGGTCTGACTTAATTATAAAAATATGAGACTTAGGGCCCAAAATACATTAGATAACATCTGACTGAAAAACTTAGAAAGACTTACATGAACATCATGATGCAAAGTGAAGTGAGAAGAGCTAGGAGAACATTGTATATAAGTAACAGCAGTATTATATGAGGATAACTATTCTAAGCAATACAGTGATCCAAGAGAATCCTCAAGGTCCAATGATGAAAAATGCCATCTGCCTCCAGAGAAAGAATTGAAGGAATCTGAAAGCAGATTGAGACATACTTTATTCATTTTTCTTTTATTCAAGTTCTCTTTCACAAAATGACTAATAAAGAAAAATGTTTTATACCATTATACATGTAAAATCTGTACTGGATTGCTTGACTTCTCAGGTAGTCCCAGGGGACAAGTGAGAGAGAGAAATAGAGAAGGTGAGAATCTGGCTGAAGTTTTTTAAAAAATTTAATTTTTAATATAATTGAGTAACAAAATAATAAAATATTACTTTAAAGAAAAAAAAAAGAAAAGCCCTCTCATCTAATAACCCATTTCTATACATGAAGAAAGCAAGGCAGTGGTATGGAAGGAAATAGTAAAAAATAAAGGGCAAAACTGAAAGAAGAAATAAAAATGATGGGTAATACACTGGTGATAATCATAACTCTAAATGAGGATGGGATGAGCTTACCCATAAAATGGAAACAGATAACAGAGTGTATTAAAATAATAAAATCGTACCATAAGTTGTCTACAAGAAACACACATGAAGAAGATAGACACACCGGATAATGGTAACTAGCTAGAGCCGAATTTATTGGGCATCAATTGAGAAAAAGAAGGCAGAAGTGGCAATAATGATATCTGACAAAACCAAAGTAAAAATAGATCTGATTAAAAGACATGAAGAAAACAATTATATCTTAATAAAATGCAGAGTAGAAAATGAAGAAATATCAGTACTCAACATGTATGTGTCAAGTGGTATAGCATCCAGATTTTTAAAGGTGAAATTATTAGAGCTTAAGGAGGAAATTGATAGTAAAACTATATTAGTGGGAAAACTCAATCTTCCTCTATCAAATTTAGATAAATCAAACCAAGAAAAAAATAAGAAAGAAGTAAGAGATGTGAATGGAATCTTGAAAAACTTGGAGTTAATAGACATATGGAGAAAAGTAAATAGGGTTAAAAAGAAATATAACTTCTTCTCAATGGCACATAATACATTCACAAAGATTAACCATGTACTGGGGCATAAAAACATTACAAACAGATGCAGAAAATCAGAAATAATAAATGCAACTTTTTCAGATCATAATGCAATAAAATTATAATTAGAAGGGTACATGGGTAGGCAAATTAAAAATTAATTGTAAATTAAATAATCTTATTTTCCAAAAATGGTTGATTGAAGAAAAAAATCACAGAAACAATTACTGATTTCATTAATAAGAATGACAATAAGAAAACAAATATCAAAATTTATGGGATATAGGAAAAGCAGTACTCAGAGGAAAATTTACATTCCTGAGTGCCCATATTAACAAAAAAGAGAAAGAGGAGTTTAATAAATTGGGTGTTCAACTAAAAAAAAAAACTGGAAAAAGAACAAATTAAAAACTTTCAGATAAAGACCATATTGGAAGTCCTAGAAATTAAAGGAATAAATTAATATAATTAAAAGTAAAAGAACTATTGAACTAATAAATAACATTAGGAGCTTGTATTTTGAAAAAAACAAATAAAATAGATAAAGTATAGGTTAATCTAATTAAGAAAAATAAAAAAGAAAATCAAATTACAATATAATCAATGAAAAGAGTGATCTCACCTCTAATGAAGAGAAAATTAAGGCAATTATTAAGAATTATTTTGCCCAATTATATGACAATAAATATGTCAATCTAGGTATAATGGATAAATATTGACAAAAATATAAATTGCGTAGATTAACAGAAGAGAAAATAGAATACTTAAATAATCCCAAATCCAAAAAAGAAATTGAACAAGCTATCAAATAACTCCTTAAGAAAAATCACCAGGGCCAGATGGATTCACAAGTTAATTCTATCAAACATTTAAAGATCAATTAATCCCAAAACTCTACATACTATTTGACAGAATAGGCAAAGGAGTTTTAACAAATCCTTTTTATGATACAAATATGCTACTGATTCCCAAAACCAGGAAGACCAAAAATAGAGAAGGAAAACTATAAACCTATCTCCTTAATGAACATAGATACAAAAATATTAATACTCCAGATAAAAGAATACAGCAAGTTATCATAAGGATAATCTACTATGATCAGGTTGGGTTTATGCCAGGAATGCAAGATTGGTTTAATATTAGAAAAACCATCCACATAATTGACCATATCTGCATCCAAACTAATAGAAATCACCTGATTATCTCAAAAGATTAAAAAAAAAAGCCTTTTACAAAATAGAACACCTATTTCTGTGGTAAACACCAGAAAACATAGGGAAAAGGACCTTTCCTCAAAAATAATAAACAATATTTCTTTAAAACAATCAGCAAATATCATCTGCAATGGGGCTATGTTAGATGCTTTCCCAGTAAGATCAGGAGTAAATCAGGAATGCCCTATATCACCACTAATATTTAATATTGTACTAGAAAACTTAATAGTAACAATTAGAGAAGAAAAATGATTGAAGGAATCAAAGTTGATGAGGAAACTAAACCATCACTCTTCGCAGATGACAGGATGGTATACATAGAGAAGCCAAAAAAAAAATTAACTATAAAGCTAGTAGAAACAATCAATAACTTTAGCAAATTTGCAGGGTACAAAAATAAACCCACATAAATCATCAGTATTCCTATACCCAGCAGTAAGAGAAAGAGAAACTCCACTTAAAATCACTCTAGACCAGATAAAATAACCGGAAATCTACTTGCCAAGACAAATTCAGGAATTATGTGAACATAACTACAAAACACTTCTTATATAAATAAAAGTAGATCTAAATAATTAGAAAAAAACATCAATTGCTTATGAGTAGGATGAGCTAATGTAATTAAAATGACAATCATATCCTATCAAACTACCAAAAAACTTTTTTTTTATAAAATTAGAAAAAAAATATTACAAAGTTTCATCTGGAAGAACAAAAGATCAAGACTATTGAGGCAACTAAAGAAAAAAATGTGAAGGATAGAAATTTCAAACTATACCATAAAACAGTGATCATCAAAACTATATAGTACTGGCTAATAGAGCAGAAGGGTGGCTCAATGGAATAGACTTGAGGTTAATGACAGTAGCAAGATAGTGTTCAATAGACCCAAAGACCCCAGCTTTATGGACAGGAACCCACTATTTGACAAAAATTGCTGGTAGAATTGGAAAACAGTATGGAAAAATTAGGTTTAGATCAATAGTTTACACTCTATACAAAGATTAATTCAGAATGGGTAAATGACTTAAATATAAATAGGGAAATCATAAACAAATTAGGTGAACATAGAATAGTATACCTGTCACATCTATGAGAAATGAAGGAATTTAAGACCAAGTAGGACATAGAGATCATTACAATACGTAAATAATTTTGATTAAATTAAATTTAAAAGTTTCTGTACAAACAAAACCAATGCAATCAAAATTAGAAGGGAAGCAACAAATTGGGAAAAGTCTTTTATAACAAAAACCTCTGACGCAGGTCTGATCTCTCAGATTTATAAGTATCTAAGTCAATAGAACAAAAAATCAAGTCATTCCTTAATTGACAAATACTCAAAAGACATGAATAGGCAGTTTTCAGATAAAGAAATCAAAACTACCAATAAACACATGAAAAGTATTCTAAATCTCTCATAATAAGAGAAATGCAAATCAAAAGAACAGTTGCGGTACCACTTCACACCTATCAGATTGACCAAAGTGACAGTTTAAAGGAAAAAAATGAATGTTGGGGGGTGTAACAAAATTGAAACACTAATGCATACTGGTGGAGTTGTGAAGCAATCCAGCCATTCTGGAAGGTAATTTGGAATTATGCACAAAGAACTTTAAAAGAATGCATACCCTTTGATCCAGAAATACAATTGCTGGGTTTCTATCCAAAAGATATAATAAGGAAAAATACTTGTACAAAAATATTCATAGTCATTCTCTCTGTGGTGGAAAAAAAATTGGAAAATGAAGGGTTGTCCCTCGATTGGGGAATGACTGAACAAATTGTGATATCTGATGGTGATGGATACTATTTTGCTATAAGGAGGATGATCTGGAGGACTTCTATATGAACTAGGAGAACCTCAATGAACTGATGTAGAGTGAAATGAGCAGAACCAGTAAAATACTGTACACAGAAAATACAACATTTTGGAACAACCCAATGTAATGGACTTTGCTACTAGTAGCAATGCAAGAAGCCTTGACACTCCTGAAGGACTTATGGGAAAGAATGTTAACCATGTTGAGAGAAAGAATTATGGGAGTAGAAATGCAAAAGAAGAACATATGATCTCAGTTAGCACACGTATATATCAATAGGTGATTTAGGGTTTAGGCTTTAAAAATAGCTTCATGACAAAAATGAATAATATGGAACCCTTAGGTATCAAGTGGTAACATTTGTACAACCCAATGCAATTGCTTGTTGGCTCTGGGAAGGGGGAGAAAATGAGTCATGTAAATATGGAAAAATATTTAAAATAAAATTAAAAAAAATAAAGCAAGGCCTGGAAAAATGAAATATTTTGATCAAAGTTACACAGTAAATAGGTGAGTCTGACTTTGAATTCAAGTCCTTTGACTATAAACTTATTACCCTTTTTTACACATGACTCTTCCATGATACTTATGAATCACTCCAACATCTTGAATGGTTTAGGCCATTTTTTATAAATATATTGATTAGCCAGACTTAAAATGAAAGGACAAAATAGGATCACTAGCACCAAGAAAATCCAAGAGGCAACCAGCATTGTCCAATGGGAAGTTGATGTGACAGTAATTTATTACAAGATATAAAAACAGTTATTAAATAACACATGGAATGCTTCCAAACAATGTGGCTAGAAGAGATGTTTTAAGGTAATTTTTTATTCAGTTTCAAATGATGACTCATAAGTATTGAAAGCCAGGAAGTGATAACATCCAACTAGTCCCCATTGCCATCAGGAGTGGGAGAGCTCTTTTCCAGCAAGGTATTATACAGGACACAGAACAGGAAGGCAGATTTATCTACAGAAGTTTGAAGTATATAATGTCAATAGCTGAAAATCAAAGTACGGTGTTCATAAATACTAATTCTGGAAGAAAAAAGCCCAACAAAAACAATTCATTCTCAGCTGTACTTACAAAGAGATAATTTTGTCATTCAAAGAACTAGAGTGATATCTTGTATTAAAATATGTCAGAGACAATGTCAATAAATCTTGTATAAGAGAACTAAGGGGTGAACCTGTACTCAAACAGTTCATTGGCTACTCGTTTCTACCTCTTAGCACCATATGTATTACAACTACTACCAGACTATAAATGCATATAATGATATTCTGTGCATTAGAAAAGCCAGTACACCCTTAAAATGTCAGATGGCAGAACTTTCGTTATATTTGTTTCATAATTTTTCACTTTTTCTTTGACCTTCCATTCTTTATCTTGTCTTTCTTCTAAGCCAATGGAAGTAGAATTCAAATGTTTGATATATTCCTGAAATCTTTTAAAAATCTTATTTTCCAATGTCTTTTTTATTTTCCATTTTCTGGTGATGCTATTTTTAATTTTTTCTATAATTCCCCTTTAGGTTAAAATATGTGTTAGGCTGTAAGTCATAAATTCAGCCTTATCAAGACCAATATCTGTGAGTAGAAGTTGGAGAAAGTAGGAATAGCTAAGAGGACATAGGAAAGCATCATGGAAAAAAATGGATAGAATCAATCACTCAACATATGTTTATTATATACTTACTGTATGCCAAGCACTGCCCTGGGGATACAAAATTCAAAATGATCTGCTATTTCGACTTTTAAGACTATTTCTAAGCATTTTCATTTTAGACCCTGCTTTCCAGGTTAAACAAGATTTTAGTAGGGTAGAATTAGGAATTGAATGCAAATTGATGAAAGAATGGAAAGGTAGATAATTATGTATATGGTCTTAGTTATAGCAAAATCTAAAAGGAAGAAATTCTTGATTAAGGAGTGTATCTCAATGCCCTGTGATTCATCACATTAAGGGAACTTTCACCAGAAAGAAACGGAAAAATATGACAAAGAGATGATTTGAAAAAAATAAGGCAAAATATGGAAATGAAGTGAGTATAGAGGTGTCAGAATAATGGCAGTAAACCTTCTATGAAGTATCTATAGTTTCTTTAGTCCAAGGAAGTTATGGCAAGGGAGCACCCTATGGTAGAACAGACAGCAATGTTTCTGACTTAGATAAAATTCTAGAGAGTTTTCTATGGTATGGAGGCCAAATGATGTATCCAGCATCATCCACCTATTTTCAGAGGTAGGTTTTGAACCCCTATTCTCTTGACAACAAGCCCTTTACTGTTAGTGTTTAATTATAAGATACTTCTCTGTGTTTTGCTAACATAAATAATAATTCAATACTTGCAAGACCTGTATTTTATCAGTAAACAGACTTCCTTTAAGGAAATTGAAGCAAAAATAGGTTGTGACTAGTGCAAAGTCACATGGCTAGTAAGTGTCTGAGGCCAGATTTGATCCCAGGTCCTCCTGACACCAGGCCAAGCATTCTATCCACTTGGAAAAGCTAGCTGCCTTAGTGGTGGTCATCACAAAAGACTTTAGTGTATACTATCATAGGAAATCATATTTATAATTTCTACTTTAAGATGTACAAATGCACTTCCTTTACAACCATGCTGAGGCTCAGAAAGAAAAAGTGATTTGACCGCATTCACAATGATAGTGACAGAGTTGGAATTTCAACTCAGGTGTCCTAATTTTTAGTGCTTTACCCATTTTACTATACTAACATTCAGTTTCTTGATTTCTTTTGCTCTATCTCTGTCCCTCAATTTCTCTCTCTCTCTCTCTCTCTCTCTCTCTCTCTCTCTCTCTCTCTCTCTCTCTCTCTCTCTCTCTCTCTCTCTCTCTCTCTCTCTCTCTGTTTCTCCCTGTCTCTGTCTCTGACTCTGTCTCTGTCTCTGTCTCTCCCCCCCCCATCTCCTTCTCTCTCTGTCCCTCTGTCTCTGCTCTCTCTCTTTTTTGTTTTTTGGGGTTTATATCTATCTTTCTTCAGGGACTGATGTAAGTAGAAGTGAGAGTGTGTGTGTGCGGGGAATGACATCTCTTACACACATAGGGCTGACCATGTAATTTATTCTTTTCCCCATCTTTTGTGGCATCAACTTCTAGTCATACCAATCCCAAGAGGTCAAACTTCAATGCCATAAGCTAGGAAGGGAGATTTACTTCTGCAAATAGGTATGGACTCCTCAAGTTCAAAAGTTCAAGCCCCATACTGCTACTAAAGCTTTAAAGGAGAAAAAACAGAGCATCGTGCTACACATCTGTCATTCAAACTGAGTACACTTAATGGAACTATGACAAAAGCAAATGTTCCCTCCTTTTCAGACTGTTGTCATATAAAACTGTAGTGCCTTCTTAATGATATTCTACTCTTGTCATCCCCTGCCATAAATGCTACAATAAGCATTAAAATGTGATTATTGTATAATATAATAATTTCTTGCTTCCAGCCCCACATTGCTCCAGATGTAGCTCTACCTCTGATACAATGGTGGATTGTCACTTATTTCTAGCTCCTGACATTCCAGGTGCCACAGAATCAGTTCAATAGCAACTCATTTGCAAGGTATACCTGAGGCCCAGATATAAAGATTGTAGATGCAATTCCATATACTATTTTATAGTATACAAAGTTTATAGACACAATTCCACCTACTATTCAATGAATCCTGAAATTCACTGAGAATAGGAACCATGGCCAAGAGCCATGTCCTTTCCTGGCATTACTCAAATGACCTTTAATGTACTTGAACAGACTATGAGTCACTGTTTCTGAGAATTAGAGTTCCTGTACTTTAGTCACCTTGTAGGAAGGGGAATGAGGATGTAACTTTTCCTCAGTCACACCTCGATGATCTCATTCATTGCAGGGAAAACTCTATAAAGTTGCAGGAAAAAATTTTTAATAAAAAAATTAAGCATGCCACACCTTTCTGATTAAATCAGAGCTATTGTTTTGTTGTACTTTTATTTTTTTAAAAAAGGAATGAATCAGTTTTTTTTTAAATACCTAGTATTTGCATGACACTAAGATTGACAAATTGCTTTATCAGTAACTTATTTTAACTTTACTATAACCCTGGTAAGTAGGTGCTATTATTAACTCCATTAGAGAGTCTAGGAATCTGAGAGAAACAAAAATTAAGTAACTTCCTCAGGGGCTCACATTAAGTGTTTGAGACTGGATTTGAATTCAGATCTCCCTGATTCCAGGTTCAGTGCTCAGAAAAAGCAAGGAAAGAAAGATAGGAAGGCAGGAAGGAAGGCAGGAAGGAAGGAAGGAAGGCAGGAAGGAAGGAAGGAAGGAAGGAAGGAAGGAAGGAAGGAAGGAAGGAAGGAAGGAAGAAAGGAAGGAAGGAAGGCAGGAAGAAGGCAGGAAGAAAGGAAGGAAGGAAGGCACAAGAAGGAAGGAAGGAAGGAAGGCAGGCAGGAAGGAAGGAAGGAAGGAAGGGAGGGAGGGAGGGAGTAAAAGTAAAAAAGAAACAAACAACAAATAAAGACAAATACCTAAGCTTCAATTATTTGTTGCTTTTGTTGTTGTAATTTAATCATTCAGCTGTATCCAACTCTTTATGACCCTATGGATCATAGCATGCAAAGCCCTTCTATCCTTCACTTTCTTCCTAAGTCTGCCCAAGCTCATGTTTATTGCTTCCTTGACTATCTGTCCACCTAATTTTCTTCCATAGAGTTCTTCTTTTTCCTTCAATCTTTCCCAACACCTGGGACTTTCCCAGTGATTCTCTCTTCTCCTTACGGGGATGAAATATTTAAGCTTGAACTTCAGTATTTGACTTTTGTACAGCATACAAAAAAAGGGAGGAATTTTTTAAATGCTTGACCTGCTATGCTAGTGTTCTGTTATATATTTCTTTTCCAATGACCATAAGCTCCCATAAACTAGTTAGTGTTCAGATTTGTTTATGTAAGTGTGAGACTATAAGATCAATGATGCTAGCAGGAAAAGGAAGCAAGGAAGGAGCCAATTAATATTTTATTGTGTTTTTAATCAGTCCCACCAAATAAACAAATCTTATGTTACTTTACAAATGAGGTTTTCTACTACAGGAGCTTACAGATAGTTAATTTTTGCTTTCCCCAGTGGGGGGAAGGTTAGGAAACTTGGATGTTTTGTCTGGCTGGTAAATAATTTTTAAACTATTAATGAATTTTAATGTATGCAATTTAAAGTTTTAAAACATGATAGTATGTTTAAAAATGCTATTTTTCTAGAGAAGTTACGATTAAATTATTTATCTCTTGAAATAATAATTTTCTATACTACTGAGAGTTATTTGAATGGTCATTCAAATATCCCTAAATATTTTTCCTGGCTTCAGTGGCAAGAATATAAAAATTAATAGTAGCAGAATGAGATATAAAGGGTCTTAAAATAAACAAGAGGTGCTTGCAGGTCACATTTATATAAATGTAGATGTGTTCAAGGAGACTTGAAAGGTTTTCTTATATTCTGGATTTTTATAGAAGGCAGTGGAATCCCTTCCATTATAAAGAATCAAAGAATGTTCTGTCCAGGAAAAGACAGAAAAATAGCTTTCTGGTAGAGTTCATTATGGGCAGTTATTCAGCATGGAGAAAAGTGAGGAAGAAGCTTAAATATGATAGACAAACTAGTGTTTATTGTTGGCCAAACTTATTGAGTTCAGTTAGCACTGAATAACTGTTTTACCCCCATGCCAGAAATACTCCCTCTTCTACTTCTCTGTTTGCTAGCTTCCCTGGTTTTCCTCAAATACCAGTTAAAAGTGTGTTTTCTACAAAGAACCTTCCCTAATTGTTCTCATGTGCCTTCCTTCTGCCAGTTATCTCTAACTTATTCTGTATATATCTTCTTTGTATATCTTTCTATAAATGTTGTCTCCTCAATCAGGCTGTGATTTCCTCAAGGATAGGGAAGATTTTTTTGCCTTTGTTTCTACCTCCCATGCCTTAGTACAGTGCCTGACACATAGTAGGTACTTAATAAAACATTCCTTGACTAGCTAATTCTTCAATCAGAACTTAGTGTAAAGTGCTTTCAGCAGGTAAGATCACCTTAAGCATGGCATTCTAGGAAAATTCCTATTTATAGCTGTGTTTTTCAAGGAAACCCGTTTCAATCTTGTATCTTAAATATATCTATATGGTGATCATCTTACATATAGTACTTTAGCAATCTGATTTGGAACTGGGAATTTCTTTTGAATGTAGAAAGTATTTTAAGGCACCATAGAGAGTCACTTAATTGATATACTCAAGTTGGTAGAATGTTTTGTTTTGGTTTCTTTGTAGGAACAGGAAGACTGATTAAAAAGCTTTTCTAAAAGTTATTCTCCTAACTTGCATTTTCATGTGTTGCCTTCTTACTCTGTTCTAATGTATGTTCATCGATGTGTTTAGATGTTATGTGTATATCTATACTTATAATCACATTCTTTTATACATGGCATATATATACATATATATGCACATGGACCTTAAGAGAGTAAAAATAAACCTTGTATACATAAAATACATATCTATACATACATATATGATATATACTTCTTTAAGGAATACTTTACAATGTATATAACCTAAGAACTCTTGTCTGCTAAGAAGTTTCCTGAAAGTTTTCTAGAGTTTGTATATCAAATCTCAGTTAACTTCAAAAATTCATAGGACAAATTATATTAACACAAATACTATTGTAAAAAAAGCCCTTTTATAATAAAGAAGTCGGGATAAAAGAAGTTGGTACATATGGTACAAAACTGGTGTGACATTTGATTAAAAAATTAACTATAGTAAAAAAAATTCTAACAATCTTTTTGGAATTAGTATTGGGATTTTCCAATAGGTAAGTCAATAAAAAATAGAATTTCCTTTGTGTTTGAATAGAACTAAGATATTTTATGGAAATTTATTTAATGAAAGAATGATCATGGAATGTAGAAAAAATAAATTCATTCAGAGACTTATTTTCAACCTAATATTAGTATTTCCCTAAAATCATCTGAACTCTTCTTTAAAGTTTCTTAGATATTTTCTCATCCTTTTTTGTTGGAAGGGTTATTATGAGTGTTTTTTTTTCAGATATTCAGCAGATTTATAATTCTACCCCAAAACTATTATCTAAAAAGTACCCTTAATTCATACCTTAGGTTAGTTCCATCTTTTACCTCAATCAAGAAAAATCTATCTGTTATGGATAATCCAAAATCCATACTCACCAGAGGAATCCTGTACTGCTAGTCTTTGGTTGCTCAGGGAGATCTCAAAATTTATCTCTTCAGCATTGAACAACTTTGAAAGCTGGTTAGATATTCCACCTGTTTTTTTTTTTACTAAAAGAATACTTGTATTCAATATAACTTATTGAAAACTTGAAAACTGCATCCTTACCCTTAAAGTTTTACTAAATATATTTTAATAAACGTCAAGTGGAAGACTGATAGAGAAGTGGATCTTATTTCTTGATTATAAATCCTAATTATCAGCATAAAGACCAATAAGAAAGAATTGTGAGTAAGTAAAGCTATCGACAAAACCATGATGGGAGGATTAATCTATTGGATTATTAAGTAACTGGAGATAACTTTAGTGAAATCCAGCCACTTTGCTGTTCAATCTTTTTTTTTAACAGATGGCTACTTGAAAAGTGAGAATCTGTGAATAATGTGAGGAAAAAACAGTACACAACTGCTAAAAAAGCAATACTATATTTATATCTAGTTGTTCTATAAAAAATGTGGTTGCTGATGACGTAGGGTTTTGAACTATAAAATAAAAATGTGATTTTCTAAAACTTTATAAAAGAAGTGATGTACCAAAGAAAAGAAGGGTCTGTGTTAGGAAAATAGTTATCATATTTTGCAACACAGATTTTCCTTTTTTTTTTCTTTTGGAACTCCCTTTTGACTTCTCTTAATTTTTCTCTTTCAAATATTAACTGTAAAAGATATTAAAAGGGTAGGTAAACCCAATTTTTTTGTCACCTTTCAAATATTTTTATATTTAGCATCCTAGAATTTAGCAATCCTTGAAAGGTCCAGAAAGATCAAGTGAGTTGTACAATCACATAGGTAATAAGAAACAGGAGAGCCAAGATTCAAAAGTCATTTCTTACTCCATGTTCACTGTTCTTTCAAACACACTGTATTTGTTAGCCATAAGAGATAAAAAACAATCCTAATCTCAGCATTTCTGGCTAACAAGAAAAAAGTGATTATTGACATGAGATACAATATATTAAATTAATATTAGCCATTTCAGGAAACCTAGATGTTTTGAAGAGCATAAGGAATTAGGGGTAAGAATCTCAAATTCTTTCTAATTCTAAAAGGATTAGGAGCTTTATATAATATTAAGTGTGTAAAGACTCAGGGCAATTTAAGTTTTTCACTTATTTTCCCTTGACCTAATTTAGGAGTAAATTCAACTGATTTCTCATTTTTGCATAATATTTTATTTTGGCAAAACATGAGATAGTGCATTTGTTGGAAATTTTACATTTCAGAATCCTAAGATTTTTTTCCTCATTCTCTTCTATTCCACCATTGAAAGAATATGTAAGAAATGAAAAGGGAAGTGTCTTCACATCTTAAAAAAGTATTGTATCTGTTACAAGAAATTCTTACCTTTTTAAATAATCTTCTATGCTTCTGATTGTCTTATTTTTTCTGCCTTGATTATCTTTGTTAAAAATATTTAATTGGCAGCTGTTTGATGAGAAATATTGATAGGTTCCATCCTATTATATACAGTTATCAACCTGCTAAATGTGATGGAACTAGAAGGCAGATTGCTTCTATTTTTGAAGTTTTATTCCATTTGTTCTTAACATTCCTCCCCTCCCCCATGGCTATTGGATTCAGGATATGTGAAGCTCAAATTTAAAATTCTAACATTCCAAATTAAAAGCCTAGAACTTAATTTGTAATAATGTTGAGCATGGTGTGGCTCACTGGGATGTCAAAAGGTTCAAGCATGAATACCTCATATTAAAATATCATATTTTGTAAAGCACATCTACCTCAAGTGATCATTGATCTGAATTTTATTATGCAAGTTTTAAGTCAGCCCAATGATCAAGGACAATATTTTTTAACTTTAAAAAGTCATTATATACCCCACTTTATCAAAATACTATAGCAATGACCCAAGTCATTATGACATTGTTTGATCACTTGGTTGTATGTGCATTTTTATTCTTTTGTGAACCAGGCAGAACAGTCATATGCTATAGAATAGGACTGTGAATTGTTTGAACTTTTCAGTTTGGATCTGAGAACTTGGATAACACTTTCAAAATGGTTTCTTTCTCCATATTTCTATTGTTTTAAATCAAATATTCTATAATTTGAGTATTGCTTTTGTACATTGAACTGGGTACTTTATTTGCATTCAATATATCCATATATTAATGACCTTTAGTTTATATGAAGAACTAGCCAGTTTTCCAGCAGTAAACTATTACTTTCATCTTCTTTCTTTATGTATACTATGTTATATTATATATGTATATATGTGTACATAGATATATACAAAGTTATGCATATATGGGTATACTTATTAAAAATATGGATTCCATGACTTATGGAAATACATCAGGTCAAATCAGTATCTCTAGAGAATCAGACAAATCCATGCACCACATAAAGCAGTAACTCTCAGGAGTGGTCATATAGTTTCCGTGGGTTCCATCAAGAAACACTGCTGAGACTCTTCATCTGTATGCACTAGTGAAAAATATTTTTACCATTGATTTTCCTCCAGCATTGATCTGCCACCTGACGCCATCAATAATGAGGTTTGTCAGCTGATTTCTCATGCTATCTGGAAAATGTTTTCTGCAGGAGGAAGAGCAGCTGGTACAAAAACAGAAAGAGAAGTTGATAACTTGAACTTGAGCATTTGTAACCAATGTGTCAGTTCTGCTGAGTCATTTCTTCAGCTTCAGCTTATTTCCAAGATGGAAAGTATTCTACAAGGGCAGTTTTGCCAGCAACTTTGTTGCTAGAGTTTCATGGAATTAGAATGAAAAAGAGATGGGAAACAACTATTAGAAGAAGTTGATACAAGGCTTGGAAGATCATTTTCTTATATATTTTTTCTCTCTCCTTAAGAATCTGATAGGTTGAGGGGAAAAAAAGCAACTGAAACCTAGATTTTTGGAAATCACTAATGTAAGGAATTGTTCCTTTTAGATAAGTATATTTATTTTAACTTATAACATATTTATCATACATTATTGGTATTATTTTATATTACACATACTGTGTTATATGTGAAAATAATCTGATGTATTACAGAAATCTGATTCATTTTGATTTAGTTAAAAACCATTTATGTTACTAATGTCAATTTAATTTTTTAGCTGAACAAACCTGAACTACACAGCCATTTCCCCATAGCAAAGTGGTATCCTTAACAAAATAGCATATGGAATAAAAGTAGAAAGTGAAGAGCCAGCACTCCCACATCCCTTATAAAATATAATGAGAATGCAGATACCCTTCTGTCAAGGTCCTGCTACTGGACAGAATAATTTACCAAAATTCTGCAAAGCACGTTCTGGGAGCCACATCTCTATTACTATGCATGAACTTAACTAAGTATTGATTACTCTGAACAGAACAGATGGAAATAACCATTTTCCTGAATTCAGGTTATTGAATTACGAGGGGTTGGGGGGGGGGGAATCTCACTGACAGGTCAAGACAAAATGGTTAAAGCAACACCATTAGCTAGCAGATGATTTTATGTGCAGGGTATCTGAATGAAACCAAACCTTGATGTCTTAAGACAAATTAGGAAACTATTAAGCATAGTATGTGATAGTATTTTTATTGAAATTGTAGATGAGAATATGACAGCTGCCAATAATCTACTCTCCAATCAATCTGCTATGAAAAAAGATACACACTCATCTGTCTCACTTAATTATACACATTAAGTTATCTCTAAAATAGTGATTGGTGTTTGGTGTATGTGTTCAGCATTTTATTCTACTGTGAAGAAAGCTGAAAAGGTTCCTCTAATTGGTTGATCTGCATAAGTTAAGGCAGGCAATTTTGTATGTAGTATATTTTATTAGAAAGTGAAGGTCATTCATCACTGAGGTCTATTTAAGTCACAAAAGTTTTATAACTATTTCTAATTCTTCAAAGACTCAAGGGTCTTCTCTTAATTAGTCCTTCATTTTCTTCCTCTAGCAAAATGTCTAACTGAAAAAATTATCCAGATAATCCTAGTTTTTAAAAATGACACTTCCACTTAAAGTGTCTTGAAAAGAGCAACAAAATCACTGATGTGTTTTTGTTTGCATGTTTTCTTTCCTCAGGGAGCCTTGGTTTCACAGAGGTTAACTGAGGCAGAAAAAATTAGTGGTAATGTCCATGATAGGGATAACAACAGACAATTCCAGTGATTCCTCATTACGCCCTTGATCAAGAATGAATTCCTCTATGTGACATTTAAAACATTTTATATCCTAGACTCTTCCTACTATTCCAGGCTTCTTATATTTTACTTCTCTCTATTTACTCTACAATCTAATCACATTGGCCTGTTTGCTATTCCTCATACACAATACATTGTCTCTTGCCTCCAATCATTTGTACTGGTTATCCTTTGCCTGGTATGCCCTCCCTCTTCCCCTCTGATTCCTAGCTTCCCTTTTCCTTCATGACTCAACTCTAATTCCACCTTCTGAGGGAGGTCCAATCTTTACCCTTACTGCCTCCCTCCAGGAACCCTAACTAGCTGTTTTTAAATGCTTCTGGCAACAGACATTTTTTATCTTAAAGCATGGTGACGGAATCCACAATTGTGGAGACCTATAGTCAAAGCTAAGTGGTGCTCCAGTAGATGAGTACATTGAGGAACACCTAAGAAATGGTCAAATTTGGTAAGAAGGTGAATATTTCTGAAAGAAAACCACAAGCCAGAAATTACAGCTGCAGTATACCTCTTCTTCAGCTTTTCTAACATTTTTGGAGGGTTGTAAGAAACACTAGTGACAGGGGAAAACAGATTTATGGAAAGTTGCAAAAGCTGATACACATGTCTTAGCAGAGAAGGCAGAGTGAATAGGTCAGAAGCAAGAACAGAGTAGAATGAGTGAAAGCTGGGTAATAGTCAAGGGAATTCTTCTCTAAGAGTTCAATTTGAAGGCTTCTGGCAATTTTCCTACCACTGATATGAACTCAGGAACCTGTAGTCCAATCTATACCTGAACACTAATCCCTTCCAGTGTGAATCTAACTTCTGCTTGAAGACTTCCAGAGATAGGAGAACTTATTACCTCCTAAAGCAGTCTATTCCGCATTTAGACAGTTCTGATTATTAGGAATGTTCCCCCTATATTGACCAGACTTCTGATTCTCCTCTCCCCATTCTTGCCTTCCTCTTTTTTCCATTGCTCTTAACTCTGCCCTCTAGGACCATTAGAATGAATCTAATCCTTCTTTTTCACATCAGTGTGACAAATACTGGAAAATAGCTAACATGTTCTTTGTAAACATGCTTTTATTTAGGCTAAATGGCTTTTAAAAAACTGATCGTCTTATGGCATCATTTCAAGTAACCTCTATATTCTCATATCCATATTATCCAGCCTGAATCAGTTCCCAAAATTCCTTCTTTATTGACTGCTGGAAATTGCTATTTGAAAGCTGGAAATCCTTTCAATTTCTGCATTTCTATTGATGGCAGTGTTATCCTTCCTCTTACTTAAGGCATAGTTATCTTTGACTTGTCCCTCTCACCCCTCCAACACACAAACACATTGAAACAATTGCCTGTTCTTGAATTCTCATGTCAGTCTTATATTTTTCTGTTCCTAATTACCAACTTTGTTCAAGGTTTCTTAATATTGTAAAGGATGGCAAAAGAATCCTGAATAGAAGCCTGCTTGTTTGATGGACAGCTGGCTTGGTGGCAGTTCATAGTCAGCAAAGGATTCTGGGTAGAGAACTGGAAGCTGAGGAGAATTCTGACCAGGACAGCACTTCCAGCTTTGGAGGGAAAACGAAAAGAACTTCTCCTGTGTGGCTGAAGGGATCTGAAGCCATAAGAGAGGGAAGAGAGAGATTTTCCTACTTATCTGTGAACCTGCTTGCATCAAGAAATCCTTCTCCTACCTTCCTTCACCTGCCAACAAAAAAACCCTAGACTCATAGGGAGTTTGGTTTGGAGTCTTTTATCTGAGCCAACAACCTACTTCTCTCTGGGTCTCCATTTTGCCTCCTTTAAATTAGTTTGAAATATAAAAATAGAGATTTTAGCTCAGTAATAAAAAAGACTGACAGCTAAAAAAAAAAAGGCAGCGTTCTTTGGGCCTCAGATTCAAACCTTCTAGTTTTGGCTAGTGTGGGGTCTTAGCTTCAGGACATCCTCTTGCCTTTCCCCTTTTCCACTTGCCTGCCCCAATCCTAATAAAACTTTAGTTTCAAGACAGATTTTGGAATTGGCTTAGTTATTTATAAAAGGGAGATTGGGAGATTGAGAACAGAGTTCAAGGGTGAACTTTATCTTATCTGTGGCAAACTAGATCTATTTGTCACAACCCTCTACAGAAGAGTGTTTGACTACAAACCTCTCTGCTTGAGACAACTGATCAGGATATAGACATCTTCCCTTGTAATTGTGTTTCCATTAGGCCTCGAGGGGTATAAATCAAAATACCCTTTGAAAAGAGAGATAGAAAATCCCTTCTGTCTCTTTGAGATTGCCTCAAGCTCTAGGGTCAGCCAACTCCAGGGGAGGAAGAGGTCTTGCCATCTTTCCCTCCACTCTTCAACTTCCACCTCAACATCCAAATTCTCCTTTCCTCATTCCCCTCAACTATTCAATGGAGCCTACATCTTCCCAGTGAGACAAACTTCTTCACCCCTCTCCATTTAAAAGAGAAGGAAAGAGTCCCCAATTTCCTCTCTTTTACAATATCTTATACAGACTATTAAAATGCCTTCTCAATTGAACTCTTTGTCTTTTTCCTCTCTACTCTTCAATAATTCCTAAAGGACAAGACTAGTCATATCACTCCCCTGTTCAAAGACCTTCAGATATACTCTCTATTGCATCTAGGTTAACTCCTTAGCTTTTCCTTATACAAGATGGCAAACATATCAAAGAATCATTTGCCCACAGATCCATTCTGCTGATAAACAGGTGTGGAAAAGAGAGAAATTATAAGGCATGCAAAAGGACATAAGCAGTGGCTGAGAGGTGACCTGATTGTCAATCAAATGAAGATTCTGATTTGGAATGTTACTGGGAAAGGCAGTTTGGAGCCAAACCAATGACTGGCTGATTTCTGGACTTGGCTGATGGTGGTTGCCTTTTAATCAGGGAAAGAAGAAACTAGGTTTATCTCTGGGACTTGGGATAATCAAGCTGGAGGTGGCCTGGTGACTTTGAAGGCAGAATAAGAAGGACAATAGTGCATATATCTCTTTGACTTGCTCTGTTGATTACAGTGACTGAAATACTAGACCTATCAATCATTTCTCTAAATATCCTCCAATCTAAGGCTAGAGAATTAGGGAAAACCCCAACCCTCTTACCTCCATCCTCCATATTTCCTGTCTTCCCCAAATAAACCCTTACTTGAGATAAAAGAAGATAGAGAGTATTTTCATTTGAAACATCATTAGCTCACCCTGACTGATTTAGAAACCAGGACAGGGGAAGGGGAAGTTGAAGGGAAGAAGAGGGGAGGAAGAGGCATGAAGATGGAGGAAGGGAGGAATAGAGGGAGGAGGGTAGGCAAAAGAAGGTAACTACCTGATTTATTAGTTATCATTTACCCATCAAATATACTCCCTCAATATTATCTATTACAATTTGGTACCTCAGACTGATTGAACTTTACAATCCCTAAAATAACATCAAAATGTTTAAACAAGAGCTATGTGGGGTAGTTGTATTGGCAGCAACTACTGGTTATTGGATCTATAACATCCTTTACAGTAAAATGACCACCATGATTGTAGATTCGGTGGAATACCTTGGCAACACCACGATGTTCATACTACAGTGGCCATTCCAAAAAGAAACTATAATCTGGCAGTTTTTGTCTCAGGTTTATATCATTTCCATGGCTGCTATACAGACACTAACGTATCTGAAGAACATCTATAGATTTGTGATCCCAGGTAAATATTTCCATATGTATAGTATGTAATATCTTTTAAAGTTTGGGGATTTTCTCAGGAGAACCAAGTCATTGTACTAAGGCTAGGACAGATTAATGATACTCAAGTTCAGTCAAGAAGTGATTGGTGAATATGTATTCTGAATGCATATTTATTTTTCTCCTGCATTCTATTTTCTAGCAATGACTAGTTTCCATATTCTGTTATATCCCTATATAAATAAACCCTATAGGGAATTAAGGGATATGCATAAAATACAGGATTACATGCCTATATATATATATATATATATATATATATATATATATATATATATGAAAGAAGGTTCTTTCTTCCTTTCCTCATTGGTCTGTGGATGATATGGATCAAATATCCAGGGCACATATAAGTTACAGGTCCAAAATGGAGTTGGTCTGGGAGCACCCAAAGAGCACCTTCAAAAATGAACAATCATCACTACAACAAATAATCTGAACTATTAGATACTACACCCAATAACACTTCCCATAAGTATCTCAGACTCAACGTATCTAAAATAAATTCCTTCGCCTCAAAACTACCCCTTTTTAAAAATTCCTGTACCTTTTAAGTATAAGTCACCATGCTTCCCTTCAACCAGATTAGCAAACTCATTTTGTCATTATTTCCCTTTCTTTTATAAACAAACAATCCAGTTACTTGACAAATCATATGATGTCCATTGTGGTGAAGCCTAGATAAGTCTTCTTTCCACTAACACATTCTATGGATTGAATTTAAAAAATGAATGAATGAATAAATAAATGAATGAATGAGGCATTTATTAAGCACTTTCTATATGCAATGCACTCTGCACTGTAATACAGTTACAACCAGAAATAGATGAAAGTCCTTTCTCTGTAAAAGTTTTCTTCTGCTGGGGGAGATAGTGCACACGAAAGTTGTCAAGTGTAAGACAAATGAAAGGTCCTTAGGATGTGATGTCAAAACCATTTCATTCACAGAACTTCCACTGACAAAATCCTATCAGTTTCTGATGCTGAACCATCAAAGCCTGGTGAGAGGATTTCATTTTCTAGGTCTTCAAGACCTGTGAGTGTAGAACCTTCAGAAGCACCTGTCAGGATGCATGTCCCCATGGGTTATTTCCTAGGATGATGGCTAAGAGCACTGGACTAAAATCATTGACATTTCTAAGGCTTTGGGGTTAAGGATCATGTAATGAATGGCTCCACCAGGCTTTCAGGTAATATGATGGAGATGGCTAGGTAGACCTACCTAGCATATGCTGCCTCCTGTCTTTCTCTCAGATACCTTGCTGCTTCCTCTAAGGTCAATTTGCCTGTTCATTAGGTGACAGGTGCTTGCCAATTGGTTGGAATGGCTGATCCCTTTTCCTTAGGAGTTGCTTACCTGAATGATGATCATAAGGGCTGAACCACAAGCAGAGTTGGTGGTCTTTGGGGGGCGGTGTAGCTTCTATGTATATCTTCTTGTTGGTTGAAGTTAGTCAGCAATTGTTGCCAGTAGTAAAGAGATTTGTTTAAAAATGGGTTCACTCTCTTTTTTATTCGTTTTGTCATTATTCATCCATTTATTCTGTTCCTCTGAAGGTCATTATATTATTTTTTTTTGTCTTCACAAGGAGTACAATTTACTTTTCCCTTTCTGAATGAACTCTTAATGTTTTTCTTTATCCTCTCAGCATTGCCATAAGTTGGCCAGAGTGTGCATGTGCATTTGGATGTATGTAGATAATATATACACATATATAAAATATATTTAGATACATATACACATGACCCTTTACTATATATACATACACACACACTTACTAAGTTTAATCCTCTTTATTGCTCCCTCTAGGTATCATTTTCCTCTTCTTCCTATAGTAAGGACATCATATTCAGCTCTGTAAAGCATTATCTCTCTATTTTGCCTTTCATTTTTGATATGAAGAGCATATATAAAATATAATTTTAATGTACAACATTGCATTCCCGTCCAGCTCTTGCCATTATCTTTCTGCCAATGTTGTTAAAGTAAAGGCTTATCTCATATTTCTTAATGATGTGCTTTCAAAATGTGGGTGACATCATTAAATACATGTATATTCAGCCATCAATTTTACAAAGGCCCACATTTTAAGATCTCTCTCTCAGTGCTACCCAGAGGGAAATTAGAGCATATCAAAAAGATAACTAAACACAATATTTATGTGTAGTGTTTCCACCCATTTGCTAATTCTTTTTAAGAAGACCAAAATTTAATAAAAATCAAATTTGCCTTAAGCCAAAGCAATAGGTCTCCTAAGAGAAAATTAAAGCTACAAAAGCAGTCTAAAGAGGAAGATGTTTATTGTTGAAAGATCACTGGATTGATAGTCAGGGGACAAAAGTTCTAGAGTAATGTATCTGTGAGACACTGGGCGAATCACAAATGAGCCACAGTTGCCTCATGATTCATATGAACAAATTGCACAACATGGAATCTAAGATCACTTCTAGCTCTAATTTTCTGTTATTTTAAAATTTGGGATAGAGGAATATTCCAAAGGCTCTTATAATCTTACTTGCATGCATAGCCTTATACTTCAGTTGATATGGGGACTCATAGATATGAATATTCTCTCCTGTGCTTTGCCTCCATCCATGCTTCCTTCAAATCTTGTACAATTTTCTCCAGTCTTTCATAAATAATCCCTAGTGAAGCTCTTGATGTATTGGAAGTTTTCTTTTCTCTCTCAAAATACCAGGGGCAGCAATAGAGTATGTGAATTGCTGGTCTATCAATATATAATAGACAAATTATTTTTGACCAAAAATCTCTTCAATGATATAGTTCATGCAACACTGAGGAATTCATTGTTGTTAAAGTTATAGGCCACTATTAATATCTCTATTACTTTTTTTTGAAAATTTTAGTCAATTTAGAACATTATTCCTTGGTTACAGGAATCATAATCTTTCCCTCCTCCCTTTGCCCCACCCTTTCTCATAGCCAACACGCAATTCCACTGGGTTTTACATGTGTCCTTGTTCAGAAACGATTTCCATGTTGTTCATGTTTGCACTAGGATGATCATTTAGAGTTTATTTCCCCAATCATATCCCATCAATCCATGTGATCAAGCAGTTGTTTTTCCTTCAATGTTTCTACTCCCACAGTTTTTCCTCTGAATTTGGATAGTGTTCTTCCTTGTAGATCCCTTTGAGTTGTTCAGAATCACTGCGTTGCCACTAATGAATAATTCCATTACATTTGATTGTGCCACAGTGTTATCAGTCTCTGTGTACAATATTCTCCTGGTTCTGCTCCTTTCACTCTGCATCAATTCCTGGAGGTCATTCCAGTTCAAATGGAATTCCTCCAGTTAATTATTCCTTTGAGCACAATAGTATTCCATCACCAAGATATACCACAATTTGTTCAGTTATTCCACAATCAGAGGGCATCCCCTCATTTTCCAATTCTTTGCCACCACAAAGAGCACGGCTATGAATATTATTGTACAAGTCTTTTTTCCTTATTATCTCTTTGGAGTACAAACCCAGCAGTACTATGGCTGGATCAAAGGTCAGACAGTCATTTAGCGCCCTTTGGGCATAGTTCCAAATTGTCCTCTAGAATGGTTGGATCAATTCACAACTCCACCAGCAATGCATTAGTGTCTTGACTTTGCCACATCCTCTCCAGCATTCATTACTTTCCTTTGCTGTCATGTTAGCCAATCTGCTAGGTGTGAGGTGATACCTCAGAGTTGTTGTGATTTGCTTCTCTGATTAGAAGATATTAAGAACACTTTTTCATGTGCTTTTTAAGAGTTTTTATTTCTTCATCTGAAAATTGCCTAATCATGTCCCTTGCCCATTGATAAATTGGAGAATGGCTTCATTTTTTGTACAACTGGTTTAGCTCTTTATAAATTTGAGTAATTAGACCTTTGTCAGAGGTTTTTAAAATCAAGATTATTTCCCAATTTGTTGAGATTCCCTTCTAATTTTAGTTGCATTGGTTTTGTTTGTACAAAATCTTTTTAATTTAATGTAATCAAACTTATTTATTATATATTTTGTGATTGTTTATAACTCTTGCTTGGTCTTAAAATCTTTCCTTTCCCCAAGATCTGACATGTATACTATTCTGTGTTTGCCTAATTTACTTATAATTTCCTTCTTTATAGTTAAATCATTCACCCATTCTGAGTTTATATTGATGTAGCATGTGAGATCATGATCCAAACCTAATCTGTCCCATACTGTCTTCCAATTATCCCAGCAGTTTTTATCAAATAGTGGATTTGGGTCCCAAAAACTGGGAACTTTGGTTTTATCATAGACAGTACTGCGGAGGTCCCTTAACCCAAGGGTATTCGACTGATCCTCCTGTCTGTCTCTTAGCCAGTACCATTTTATTTGGATGACCACTGCTTTACATTATAGTTTGAGATCTGGGACTGCACGGCCACCTTACTTTACTTTTTTTTTCATTATTTCCCTGCATATTCTTGATCTTTCATTCTTCCAAATGAACATTGTTATGCTTTTTTCTAAATCAGTAAAAAAGTTTTCTGGTATTCAATGGGTATGCCACTAAATAAGTAAATTAATTTGGGTAAGATTGACATTTTTATTTTGTTAGCTCGTTCAACCCATGAGCAACCAATGTTTTTCCAATTGTTTAGATCTGGTTTTAATTGTGTGGAGGGTATTTTGTAGTTATGTTCATATAGTTCCTGTGTTTGTCACCACAGATAGATCCCTAAGTATTTTATATTGTCTATGGTAATTTTAAATGGAATTTCTCTTTCTAATTCTTGCTGCTGAGATGTGTTGGGAATATATAGAAATGATGATGACTTATATAAGTTTATTTGGTATCCTACAACTTGGCTAATGTTGTTGATGATTTCCACTAGCTTTTTAGTTGATTCTCTAGTATTCTTTAAGTAGACCATCATTCTAGTATTCTTTAAGTAGACCATTATATTATCTGCAAAGAGTGATAGTTTGGTCTCCTCGTTGCCTATTTTAATACTCAATTTCTTTTTCTTCTCTAATAGTTACTGCTAGTGTTTCTATTACAATTTTAAATAATAGAGGTGATAATGGGCATCCTTGTTTTACTCCTGATCTTTTTGGGAAGGCTTCTAGTTTATTCCCATTGCAGATGATGTTTGCTGATTGTTGATAATGTCTTAGATATATACTGTTTATTATTTGTAGGAAAGGCCCTTCTATTCCTATGTTTTCTAGTGTTTGCAGTAGGAATGAGTATTGCATTTGGTCAAAGGCTTTTTCTGCATCTATTGAGATAATCATGTGACTTTTTGTTGGTTGAACTTATTAATATGGTCAATTATGTGGATGGTTTTCCTAATATTGAAACATACTTGTATTCCTGGTTTAAATCCTACCACGTCATAATGAATAAACCTTGTGATAAGGTGATGGAGGATTTTTGCTAGTATTCAATTTAAGATTTGTGCATCTATATTCATTAGGGAGATTGGTCTACAGTTTTCTTTCTCTGTTTTTGAACTGCCTGGCTTTAAAATTAGTATCATATCTATGTCATGAAAGGAATTTGATAGAACTCCTTCTTTGCTCATTCTGTCAAATGGTTTGCATATAATTGGGATTAGCTATTCTTTGAGTATTTGATAGAATTCATTTCTTAATCTATCTGGTCCTGGGGATTTTTTCTTAGGGAATACTTTAAGGCTTTATTAAATTTCTTTTTCTGATATGGGGTTGTTTAGGTTTGCTATTCCTTTCTGTGTTAATCTAGGCAATTAATATTATTCAAAATAGTCATCCTTATCACCTAGATTGCAATATTTATTGCCATATAATTGGGCATAATAGTTTTTAATTATTGCCTTAATTTCCTCTTCATTAGAGGTAAGGTCTCTCTTTTCATCTTGGATACTGTCAATTTAGTTTTCTTCTTTTCTTTTTTTAATTAGATTTACCATTACTTTGTCATATTTATTTGTTTTTTCAAAGTATCAGCTTCTAGTCTTATTTATTGAATCAATAGTTCTTTGACTTTCAATTTTATTCATTTCTCCATTGATTTTTCAGATCTCTAATTTAGATTTCATGAGAGGATTTTTAATTTGTTCACTTTATAGTTTTTTAATGTGCATGCATTGACTTCTGCTCTTCCTAATTTGGTAATATATGAATTCAAGGATAAAAATTACCCCCTGAGTACAGCTTTGGCTGCATCCCATAGATTTTGAAAGGATTTCTGATCTTTATCATTTTCTTCAATGAAATTATTAATTGTTTCTATGATTTATTCTTTAACTGATTTTGGAGAATCACATTTAATTTCCAATTAAGTTTTGATTTGCCTCTCCATGTACCTCTACTAATTATTATATTCATTGCATTGTGATCTGAGAAGGTTGCATTTGTTATTTCTGCACTTTTTCCCTTGTTTGCAGTGTTTTTATTTCCTAGTACATAGTCAGTCTTTGTGAATGTACCATGTGCTGCTGAAAAGAAGGTGTACTCCTTTTTGTCCCAATTTATTTTTCTCCACATATCTACTAACTCTAATTTTCCTAAGATTTAATTCACTTGTCTTACCTTTCTTATTTATTTTTTTGGTTTGTTTTATCTAGTTTGGATAGAGGAATGTTCAGGTCTCCCACTAGTATAGTTTTTCTATCTATTTCATCCTTGAGCTCCACTAGTTTCTCCTTTAGAAATTTGGATTCTATGCCATTTAGTGCATACATGTTGAGTACTGATATTTCCTCATTATCTATACTGAATTTTATCAGAATGTAATTACCTTCCCTATCTCTTTTGAATAGATCTATTTTTATTTTGGCTTTGTCAGATATCATAATTGTGACTCCTGCCTTCTTTTTCTCAGTTGATGCTCAATAGATTTGGCTCCATCCTCTTACTTTCACTCTATTCATATCTATCTTCCTCATGTGTGTTTCTTGCAGACAACATGTGGTAGGGTTTTGGTTTCTAATCCACTCTGCTATTCACTTGTGTTTTATGGGTGAGTTCATTCCATTCACATTTAGAATTATGATTACCAGCTGTGTATTTCCCAGCATTTTGATATGAACTCCTAGTCCTGCCCTTTCTTCTTTTACTATTTCCTTCTATACTAATAATTCCCAACTGTATTGTACTTCCCTTTCTACCTCCCCTCCATTCTTATCCCCCCCCTTATTTTCTTTACTGTCTTTTTAACCTACCCCCACCCTCCCTCTCCCTTGTACTGCGTCCCTTACCACCAGTCTGTTTGTTACCCTTCTACTCCCCTATAGGGCATGAATATATTCTTTGCCCCATTGGATTGGATTGTTCTTCCCTCTTTGGGTCAATTTCAGTGCATGTAAGAGTAAAGTATTTCCTATCTCCAACCTCTTTACCCTTCCAGTGTATTGATGTTTTTCCCCCTCCTGCCATATAATTCTTTGTGACATATAAATTTACCCTATTTTGTTTCTTTTGCCATTTCTATTAGTAGTAACCTCTTTTTTAAACTCTTGTTGTATATATATTTGTCTTGGCATTTCATCCTATGCAACTTGTCACTATTCCCTCTATGTATATAATTTTTCTAGCTACCCAGGTGACAATAACAATTTTTAAGAGTTATCAATAACCTCTTTTCTTGTAGGGATACATATTATTTTAACTTATTGGGTTCCTTTAAAAAAGGTTTTTTCTGGAAAACGAGGGGATGCCCATCAATTGGGGAATGGCTGAGCAAATTGTGGTATATGTTGGTGAGGGAATACTATTGTGCTAAAAGGAATAATAAAGTGGAGGAGTTCCATGGAGACTGGAACAACCTCCAGGAAGTGATGCAGAGCAAGAGGAGCAGAACCAGGAGAACATTGTACACAGAGACTAATACACTGTGGTATAAGCGAACGTAATGGACTTCTCCACTAGTGGTGGTGTAATGTCCCTGAACAATTTGCAGGGATCTAGGAGAAAAAAACACCATTCATAAGCAGAGGATAAACTGTGGGAGTAGAAACACCGAGGAAAAGCAACTGCCTGAATACAGCGGTTGAGGGGACATAACAGAGGAGAGACTCTAAATGAACACTCTAATGCAAATATTATCAACATAGCAATGGGTTCAAATCAAGAAAACATGTAATGCCCAGTGGATTTACGCATCGGCTATGGGGGGTGAGGGGGGAGGAAAAGAAAATGATCTATGTCTTTAATGAATAATGCTTGGAAATGATCAAATAAAATATAAAAAAAAGGTTTTTTTTTTCCTTTTTTTGGTTTACTTTTGTTTTTTCCCCCTTTCTTAATTACCTTTTGATGATTCTCTTGAGTTCTGTGATTGAGCATCACATTTTCTGTTCAGGTCTTTCCCTTGTAAGAATATAATCAGTTTTGCTGGGTAGTTGATTCTTGGTTGTAGGCCTAGTTCTCTTGCTTTCCGGAATATCATATTTCATGCCTTTTGGTCCTTCAGTGAGATGCAGCCAGATCCTGTGTTATCCTCACTGTAGTTTCATGGTATTTGAATGACTTCTTAGCAGCTTGTTATATTTTTTTCCTTGGTCTGGTAGTTCTTGAATTTGGCTATAACATTCCTGGGTGTTGTCACTTTGGGATTAAGTACAAGAGGCGATATATGGAGTCTTTCAATCTCCATTTATCCCTCCTGTGCCCTCTTTATTCCTTGATTTCTAATGATCTTTAATAAACCTCTGTGTAAGAGGCATGAAGAGAGAGAGGACTTGCAAGCCAGGACATGCCAGAAACAAGGCTGTGGACCTGTCTGTCAATCAAGGAGAAGGTTCCAAATGGAATGTTCCCAGGAGGAGGAGGCAGTTGAAGCTGCAGAGGACTTCTGATTCAGTCTCTCTCTCTGGGAGCTGACTGACCAAGAAAGGAAACTTTGGCTTTCTGGTAGTTGAAGCTGGTCAGGGGGATTCTGTCTCTCTCTGGGGTTGACTGACCAAGAAAGGCGGCAAGCCTGGCTATGGGGGGAAGAAGCTGAGAACTAATATTATTAACTTCTGTTCCAGACTGAAGGACCCTTGAGGGGGCATTCTGAAATTAGGCTGAGAGACCTTGGTGGCTTTGTGAAGAAGAAAAGAAGATTTTAAACACTTGTCCTTCTCTCTATCTTGGAGACACAGCTGTGACTGGACTGATTTCCCAAATTCCTCCTATCTCTCATTATAGATTAGGGAAAACCTCATCCCTCTTACCTCAGTTTCCCATCCTGATGTTTCCCAATAAACCCCTTACCTGAGAAAGAAAACAAGAGTATTTTATAGTTCACTCAGGGGGGAGGGAGGAAGCCAAAAGGCTTCAAGAAGTGGGTGGTTAAGGGAGGGAGTGAGGGAGGAAGAGGGTAGGAGAAGATTAGGAAAAATATTGATCCATTAGCCATCAATAGAGATCATTAGGCAGCTCCAGAGCATTCCCTTGTGGCAACATCTCTCTATCTCTCCATCTCTGAAGTAGTACCTCTAACTATCCATTTTAATTAGGCAGCCTTCAGGTGTGTCCCCTACTACCAGCTCTAGTCTCAATCCAAAGTACATCAGTGACTGTAACAAGAAATAGTTCACAACAGATTATCACTTCTATTACATTTGGCACCTCAAGTCTGACTGTACCCACAATCCTTCAGGCAGGGTAGTTAAGGAACAAATACAAAAATGTTCAAACAAGTGGTTTTTGGTGTGGGGGTCATCACGACCATTACCTGCTTTTGGGTATACCACTTACTATATAGCAAACTAACACATATGGTAGTGGAAACTTTGGATTATTTCAGCAACCTTACAATATCTATTTTACAGTTGCTATTTTTAATATGAACTGGTTCTCTGGCAAGTCCTGGCACAAGTATATGTACTCTTCAAGTGAAGAAAGTATTCAGATTTGTGGTTCCCCTTAAGACAGAGAAGATTATGGCTATTGAGACCAACTTAGAAGGCATGATTAAGGCTCTGTTTGAACAACTGATTAAGGAACAAGGACTAGATCTAGTTATGGGCAAGGACAATGGGCAAACAGAGAATGCACCTAAGGACATTGAAGGTGGCAATG
This sequence comes from Monodelphis domestica, assembly GCF_027887165.1. NCBI lineage: Eukaryota > Metazoa > Chordata > Mammalia > Didelphimorphia > Didelphidae > Monodelphis > Monodelphis domestica. Next base: position 358,569,566 of record NC_077228.1, read on the forward strand.
ACAATGAAACTGAGAACAAGCCTAGTGAACCTGAGAAAATCTGTCCATTGAAAGAGGTCACTAAGCTAACTGCTAATGCTGGTGTGATGCACTCAAAAGCCCATAGACAATTCTCCACAGAGGAATTGGAATCCATAAAGCACCGTTTCCCAAAATTTGTGGACAATCCTTTTAAATCCCAAAAGGAGCTTAAACGGGCTTTCAGGATCTTTGATCCTGATTTTGAGGATGTCGAGTTCCTATTGTCTGACCTCTTCAGCCCCCATGAACAGAAGCAATTTTTGAAGAAAACTAGATCTGACAACAATTTAACTAGCTGGCCAACTGTAGAGCAAAGAGGGGATATGGACTTTGCCAATCCATCTAGCATGTCCTACCTGAAAAGGTGCAGGGAGGATATGCAGCAGGCCATTAAGCAATGCTGTTCTAAACCAAATGCATGGGCCATGTTTGACAAGATCAGGCAGGATAAAGGGGAACATCCTGCCACATACATAGACCAACTGTCAGAGATGGCAGAATCAATCTTTGGTCTATAAGCTGATACTGAAGAGACAGCGAGCCATGTACATAGGCAATTTCTATGGGGATATACACCTAATTTGAAAACATTTTTCAAAAACTATTTTCCTAAATATGGCTCTGTTTCCCTGATCAAATTGAGAGAGGCTGCGAGTAACCTGCTTTAAAATAATTTAGAACAAAGTAAGCAAGACCAAGACCTGAAAGATAAGTTGGAGAGGACTCAAAATGATCTTAAACAAAAGGAAATTGATGAAATTAAAAATCTGAACATGATTAGGACTTACAAAATGTTCATTAAAGCAAGAGAAAGGCAGAGCCAGATTAAAGAATTAGAGGCAGAAATTAAGGAAATAAATCTCAAATAGTAAATGAGATGAAAGACTTTGAAATGAGTTGTATAGTAACTAAACAGGAAAAGTCTGTAAAGGAAATCAGTTCATTCCTAGAGAACTTTTTCCAGTATAGATTGGATAATGGGTTTGAATTATGCAAAAGAAAAAGAGTCATAAGAACTCAAGCAAAAGTTTACATCAATTATATTATATATTATACATTATTTCAACATTTTATTACAATTCCACAAAGTATAATATTTTAATGAGTTGAGAGAAAATTTTAAATTTTATAATTAGTGAATAAAAGGGATGAGAAACTCTCAATTTTTTTAAGATAGCTTAGATAATTTTTTAAGCCATGTTTCTTCTGCGAAGAATTTAATGAGCTAAGAATTTAAATGGTAATTCTAAGGGGTCTTCAGAAATAATTTTAATTAAATAATGCTTTCTGAATGGATGATTTTTAAATTATATTTATGTTATAAAGAATATTGTATTAAAGGTAGAGAAAAAAAGAAATGTTCCTGCCAAGGTGTTTCTATGAAGCAGGAAGCCAAAAATAGCTCCTGCAAAAGTCTTAAGTTTAATTTACTTCCACCAGAACAATCTAGATTTCTTGATAATGTTCTAGACCCAAATGAGTTTTACTTTGTATAAAATATATATTTTCCAATGCTGAAAGATTTGCTACATCTGTAAAAATTGTGACAAATATCCATCAGTTCATAGGTTTTTTTTTTGTCATACAGCAACTTATGTGAAATATGATAATGGGTTTGTTTGCTATTGTAATTAACTGGGCTATTGTGAATTTTGGGGACTTTGGTAATTCTTTGAATGTGCATTATCTACGGTATGACTGTTTTATTCTGAAAATCGTTTGTACTCACATAGTGGTTGTTAAAAAGGAAATGGTTCTCATTTTTTTTTTGGTGAGAATCCTTTGTAGTCTACTTATCCTTGGCTGACACAGTGTGTCACTGATTATAAGCTATACATTTTTGAATTTAAAAAATTATTATTGTTTTTCCTTGCATGTGCATTATAGTATCTGAGTTATATTTTTCATTTCCTTTTTGAATTTGAAGCACATGTCAAAAGTATTGAGAAGATTTTTCTCTTAATTTTTTGGATTTTGCAGTAATATGAGTTTAAAATGCATTTGTTCCAATATTCATGTATACCCCCAAAAGCTTTAGACTATAAAAAATGATGCCATTGATTGTTAAAAAAAATTATGGGACTTTGCTTAATGATTTCGTCTGATTCCAGGAGAAGGGAATAAAAAAAAAGAGCCATTGCATAGTGCCAAAGAAGCACAAAGTTAACTGCATAGTGCTAGTTGAGCACAAGGTCAAAAAGACCAACCAATCCCAATGGGATTGATGAAATTTTGAGCCAAGACAAGAGGATTTGAACTTGCTTTGGGTTTGAGGTTGCAACTGTTTTGACATGTGTCAAAGGCAGATCTTCCTTGTCCCAAATTCTACCAAATATCTCCAATCTGACTTCTACCAGGCTCCTATAATCTAGTCCCTATTCTGTCATTCATTGTGTGGCAAAACTTTCTGTAGTCCTGGCTGCTGATTGGGAAAGTGTACAATTACATAAATCACTTTAATTGGACCCTGATTCAAGGACCTGTTATAAATTTATTTTTCTTTTACTTAAATTTTTTACACATAAGACTTTGTTAGTCTATAGTTCATCCAGAAGTTATCTTTTCCTTTTTATTTGGATTTTTTTATGTTTTTGATTTCTCTAGCCAATTGACTCCTATCCCCCTTAATTCAGCCATGCATACCTAAGTGATCTCTGTGTTTTTCAACACCCTCTTCAGGGGGGAATGTATTATTATTCTAAAATACAGAGTTTATATTCTTTTTGAGAGTAATTTTAGGTTAATAAACATGCTGCCTCTCCAAATCCAGAAAGTGAACTGTTTGGAGAAGTCACCATGAAGATTCCTCCATAGACCACCCACTACACCAGAAGATCCAGAGTGATCTTTGGGATATGATGATGTGAACTGTGTGGTGTTGAATGCAGTTATTTTGCATGTATACTCTTATGCTGAAGGGGACTGCACCCTAATAGTCTTTATGGCAATGCACCTATCAATCATTGGTTTTGTTCTCTTTTCATTTAATCCCCAAATTACTGTAATTTAGAAGTTGGTTATGTTTACAAGATCCATTGGAGAGACCAGTCTTTCATGGATCTCAAGGGGGAATGAATAATTAAAAATCTGTTTCCCTAAAAAAGAACTACATTTCCTGGGAGCCTACTGACTTCCTGTCATTATGTATTTCCTGTAGACAGCGGATATTAGCTGGGGATGTGGAGGGTTCCACAATCTTTTGCACTTTGGCTTAGTGGTGAGTGGGATTTTCAACAGGCTGACCAGCCATGAGCACATGGTCTTTATTTTGTATCCCTCATATTCCTTTATTTCTAATGATCATTAATAAATCCTTAAAATTTAACATTTTATTATTAATATTTAATTTTAATTATTACAACAGGAATCAGTTTGCTTTTGCTCATCTTTAAATCTATAATGTGAGATCACATGCCCCATGGGTACCACTGTAGTTTTTGTAAATACACACACACACACATACACACACAAACACACACCCTACTCTGTCAAGTCCTATAGATAAAACTTTTAGGAAAATGTATGTTTAACTTAAATTAATCTTCCTTTGGTCTTTGGGTTTAATTTATATCAAAAGTGTCAATATTGATATGATTCAATTACTCTACAGTATGCCATTTTATTTTTTATGTAATGTGGATATTGTGCTTAAAGTTAATGACTGTAGAGAGCTTAAAAAGTATAGGATTTTTAATATTCTATTCTGTATCTGTTATTCACCACTCTCGCCAGTACATTATTTCAAGAGGATAGGGGCTATATAAGACTAAAGAAATAATATTTATTTCTCTCTTTTTTGGTTTGCCATGATCAGATAATAAATTCATCACTAAACAACCCATCAACTTATAATAAATTTTCCTTATTCCCTAGAATTTATGTATACATAAAAATAGATATTTTTCCTATACAATTTAAACTATTCCCAGAAGACCCTGACCAATGAATCACTGGTTGAATTTTTTTTTAGAACGTTGGTCTTTATTTATGGAAAGGTGTTGGATGGAAACAACTTGAACCTGCTCATTTTTTTTTCTTTTTTTCCCAGTTGAATAAGTTTATTTAGTAAATTTAGAACATTATTCCTTGGTTACAATAATCATATTATTTCCCTCCCTCCCCTCCACCCACTCTTCCTTCAGCCAACGCACAATTTCATTGGATATTACTTGTGTCCTACATCAGGACCTATTTCCATGTTGTTGTTTACACTAGGATGTTCATTTAGAGTCTATATCCCCAACCGTATACCTTCAACCCATGTATTCAAGCAGTTGTTTTTCTACTATGTTTTTACTCTCACAGTGTTTCCTCTGGATGTGGATAGTGGTTTTTCTCATAGGTTCCTCCAAGTTGTTCAGGGTCATTGCATTGCCACTAATGGAGAAGTCCATTACATTAGATTATACCACAGTGTATCCGTCTCTTTGTACAATGTTTTCCTGGATCCGCTCCTCTCACTCTGCATCAATTCCTGGAGGTTGTCCCAGTCTCCATCTAATTCCTCCACTTTATTATTACTTTGAGCACAAAAATATTCCATCACCAAGATATACCACAATTTGTTCAGTCATTCCCCAATTGAAGGGCATCCCCTCATTTTCCAATTTCTTGCCACCACAAAGAGGACAGCTATGAATATTTTCGTATATATCCTTTTCCTTATTATCTCTTTGGAGTACAAAGCCAGCAGTGCTATAGCTGGATCAAAGGGCAGACAGTCTTTTATCGCCCTTTGGGTATAGTTCCAAATTGCCCTCCAGAATAGTTGGATCAATTCACAACTCCACCAGCAATGAATTAATATCCCAACTTTGCCACATCCCCTCCAATATTCATTACTTTCCTTTGCTGTCATGTTAGCCAATCTGCTAGGTGTGAGGTGACAGCTCAGAGATGTTTTGATTTGCATTTCTCTGATTATAAGAGATTTAGAGCACTTTTTCATGTGCTTATTAATAGTTTTGATTTCTTTAACTGAAAATTACCTTTTCATGTCCCTTGCCCATTTTTCAATTGGAGAATGGCTTGATTTTTTGTACAACTGATTTAGTTCTTTATAAATTTGAGTAATTAGACCTTTGTCAGAGTTTTTTGTAATGAAGATTGTCACCCAATTTGTTGCTTCCCTTCTAATTCTGGATGCATTACTTTTGTTTGTACAAAAACTTTTTAATTTGATGTAATCAAAATTATTGATTATACATTTTGTGGGGTTTTTTTATAGCTCTTGCTTGGTTTTAAAGTCTATCCTTTCCCAAAGATCTGACAAGTATACTATTCTGTGTTTGCCTAATTTGCTTATAGTTTCCTTCTTTATATTCATGTTATTCACCCATTCTAAGTTTATCTTGGTTTAGGGTGTGAGATGTAGATCCAACCTTAATCTCTCCCATATTGTCTTCCAATTTTCCCAGAAGTTTTTACCAAAAAGGGGGTTTTGGTCCCCAAAACTGAGATCTTTGGGTTTATCATAGACTGTCTTGTTGAGGTCACTTACCCCAAGTCCATTCCATTGTTCCTCTTTTCTGTCTCTTAGCCAGTACCAAATTGTTTTGATGACCACTGCTTTATAGTATAGTTTGAGATCTGGGACAGCAAGTCATCCTTCCTTTGCATTTTTTTCCATTATTTCCATGGATATCCTTGATCTTTTGTTCTTTCAAATGAACTTTGTTAGTTTTTTTCTAATTCAGTAAAAAAGATTTTTGGTGGTTCAATGGGTAGGGCACTAAATAAATAAATTAATTTGGGTAGGATTGAGATTTTCATTATATTAGCACATCCTACCCATGAGCAATCAATATTTTTCCAATTGTTTAGATGTAGTTTCAATTGTGTGGAGAGTATTTTGTAATTTTGTTCATATGGTTTTTTATATGGTATATTTGCCTTGGCAGTTAGATTCCTAAGTATTTTATTTTGTCTAAGGTGATTTTAAATGGAATTTCTCATTCTAATTCTTGTTGCTGAAATGGGTTGGAGATATATAGAAATGCTAATGACTTATGCGGGTTTATTTTGTATCCTGCAACTTTGCTAAAATTGTTGATTATTTCGACTAGCTTTTTGGTTGATTCTCTAGGATTCTTTAAGTAAACCATCAGGTCATCTGCAAAGAGTGATAACTTGGTCTCCTCCTTGCCTATTTTGATGCCTTCAATTCCTTTTTCTTCTCTAATTGCTACTGCTAGTGTTTCTAGTACAATGTAAAATAAAAGAGGTGATAATGGGCATCCTTGTTTAACTCCTGATCTTATTGGGAAGGCTATAAGTTTATCCCCATTGCAGATGATGTTTGCTGATGGTTTTAGATATACACTGTTTATTATTTTTAGGAAAGTCCCTTCTATTCCTATGCTTTCTAGTGTTTTCAATAGGAATGGGTGTTGTATTTTATCAAAGGCCTTTTCTGCGTCTATTGAGATAATTGTGTGATTTTTGTTGGTTTGCTTGTTAATATGGTCAATTATGTGGATGGTTTTCCTAATATTGAACCATGCTAGCATTCCTAGTATAAATTCTACCTGGTCATAGTGAATAACCCTCGTGATCACTTGCTGGAGTCTTTTTGCTAGTATCCTATTTAAGATTTTTGCATCCATATTCATTAAGGAGATTGATCTATAGTTTTCTTTCTCTGTTTTTGATCTGACTGGCTTTGGAATCAGTACCATATTTGTGTCATAAAATGAATTTGGTAAAACTCCTTCTTTGCTTTTTCTGTCAAATAGTTTGTATAATATTGGGATTAGTTGTTCTTTGAATGTTTGATAGAATTCATTTGTGAATCCATCTGGACCTGGGGATTTTTTTTCTTAGGGAGTTCTTTGATGGCTTGTTCAATTTCTTTTTCTGATATGGGGTTGTTTAGGTAATTTATTTCTTCCTCTGTTAGTCTAGGCAATTTATATTTTTTGTAAGTATTCATCCATATCACCTAGATTGCCATATTTGTTGCCATATAATTGGGTGTAATAGTTTTTAATGATTGCCTTAATTTCGTCTTCATTAGAGGTGAGGTCTCCCTTTTCATCTTGGATACTGTCAATTTGGTTTTTTCTTTCCTTTTTTTAATTATCAAAGGCTTTTTCTGCGTCTATTGAGATAATCATGTGGTTCTTGTTGGTTTGCTTGTTGATGTGGTCAATTATGTGGATAGTTTTCCTAATATTGAACCAGCCCTGCATCCCTGGTATAAATCCTACTTGATCATGGTGGATGACCCTTCTGATCACTTGCTGGAGTCTTTTTGCTAGTATCCTATTTAAGATTTTTGCATCTATATTCATTAGGGATATTGGTCTATAGTTTTCTTTCTCTGTTTTTGACCTGCCTGGTTTTGGAATCAGTACCATGTTTTTGTCATAAAAGGAGTTTGGTAGAACTCCCTCTTTGCTTATTATGTCAAATAGTTTATATAGTATTGGGATTAACTGTTCTCTGAATGTTTGATAGAATTCACTGGTGAATCCATCAGGCCCTGGGGATTTTTTCTTAGGAAGTTCTTTGATGGCCTGTTGGATTTCATGTTTCTTTTCAAAGTACAAGCTTCTAGTCTCATTTATTAAATCAATAGTTATTTAACTTTCAATTTTATTAATTTCTCCTTTTTTGCATCTCTAATTTAGTCTTATCAGAGGATTTTTTAATTTGTTCGCTTTCTAGGTTTTTAATTTGCATGCCCAATTCATTGACCTCTGCCCTTCCTAATTGGTTAATATATGAACTCAAGGATATAAATTTCTCCCTGAGTACTGCTTTGGCTGTATCCCATGGGGTTTGAAAGGTAGTCTCATGATTGTAATTTTCTTCAATGAAGTTATTGTTTCTATGATTTTTTCTTTAACCGGTTCAATGCACAAATCTATTCTCTGCCTCAATGGATTGGATTGTTCTTCCCTCTTTGGGTCAATTTAAAAGCACGTAAGAGTTGAGTATTTCCTATCTCCAACCTCTTTACCCTTCCAGTGTATTGATGTTTTCCCCCCTCCCACCATGAGCTTCTTTGTGACCTATAATTTTACCCCCATTTGTTTCCTTTCCCATTTCTTTTAGTATTAACCTCTTTTTTTAGCTCTAGTTATATATATATGTATATATACATATACATATATATATATATACATACTATATATATATATATATATATATTGTATGTATATACCTGGGTTGTGCTCAGTGTGCTCTGAGGCTGGAACCTCCTGGAAGCCTGGAGCAAATATGGAGGATCTCCACAGCTCTGGCCAGGCTGCCAGCTCTGAGCTCCCTCTCTAGCTCCTTCCCCACTGTCTGTGTTTGATGCTCTGAGCTTGGCACAGCCCTGCCCACAAGATACACCCTCCAGAGGAGCACCTTTGCCTGCCCAGATGTTCCAGCTGCCACTGGAGGCTTACCACTCTAGGTGTTTGGGTGGGGGAGGGGTCCTTGGACCTTCCTTCTTCCTTCCCCTTAAACTTAGTTATCTCAAATTCCAGCTTTTGGAGGGTGCGTACCTTTTGAATTGAGTCCAGCAGGAGGGTACCTTGCCTCCGTTTTGTTGTTAGGTTTGATTTTCAGTCTCCTTGGAGCATTCAGTTTGTGATTGTTAAGGAAGGGTACTCAGAGGTCTGAACTTCTGATCCTTCTAGGCCGCCATCTTGACTCCACCCCTGATTGGTTGAAATTTTTACTGTTCATTCTTTCTGGTTCTGAAGCTACTCTATTAAAATGAAAAGTAAAAATACTTTTAGGAGAGTATACCCATTAAGCTTATTAACAGGAATCCATACTTTAATCCAGTTTTATTACTTCCTCTTCTTCTTTTCCCTCCTCCAACCCTTACAACATGAGATTGAGGTAATGAGAGAATGAGGATTTTGAATGGGTAACATGATGAATGAAGTAATTTAGAGATAGGTTGAAATTGAAAATAGCACACTTGGGAGGGGTACTACATTGGGAAACTAGATATCCAGGAAGAAGTATGGGGTTACTGGGTGTCCTACAGGGAGGAAAAATAAAACCCATTAGGTAAAGAGAAGAATGCAGCAAAAAATGAAGACAACACTTAAAAAATAAATTTACTGTACAGTTTTGTGGAAGCTAACCTAGCACTCTACATGAGTTTGAAATAATTCTTACATTTCTGACACTTGGGAAATAGTGTATCTCAATGAATTCTACTGGTCTTTCAATGTGCAATAAGAGTTCCATTATCTATAAACATGAATTTTGAAATTTAAATAGTTCTTTCAATAGATTCCAAGAATAAAGAGACTGAGAAGTCTAAAATAAGTGGTTAGTGTTTACATTGGAAATGATATCTTAAAAGCATATGAGAGATTTGAGAAAGGCTCATATAGAAAACAATATGCTATTAGTTGAACAAGTAAATTGCAGAAATAATGCCACTCTAATATTCCACTTATAATAGCCATTATAGCTGAATTGGTGATATATTTTTTTATGTGAGTATTATACCTGTAGTCTCACCTCTCGAAAAAATATTCTAATATCTGAACTAAATGATTAAATTATACTCTTATTTTAGAATATTGGATTATTTTATATAGTAAAATGTCATTGTCTTGAACAGTTCACATTTAATCTTAATAACCCTAATAACCTAATAACTACTTTTGATCTTGCTAAAATATGTGACCAGATTTGGTATTGTTCTGAACTAGATTAAAAATCTTAGCAGAATATAATAAACTATGTTTTGTGGTTTCATTTTAAAGACTTGCTAAGATTATGATTTTGAACTATTGGCCAGTTTGTTTAAAGTTAATAGAGATCATACATAAAACAGATTATATTTCATCATAAGCTTACTTTTTTATTCAGTGGTACTTTGAGACTGCTTGTTACTCTAGTTGGCTGTATAACAGGTATTGACTATTCTTTAAAGGAAGCTGAAGAGGAAATAACATTATAAACTATATCAAATGTAAACAATGAACAGAGTTAAAAATAAAATGGCATATTCTGAATAAAATTACATTTTATAAAGATAATTAATAAATTTCTAGTTTGGAATACCTAATTGTTTTAATGTTATTTTCAAGGTAGAAAGACCTCATGCTTAAGAAATTATTCTACTTAGCCTGTCACTGACTTGAATTAATCTATTTAAAAATAAGTTTCCAAAGTTCCATCTATACATAATTTTTTTAAGTTCAATTCATTTTTTAAAAAATAAGAAACAAATTGAGATAAATTAGTTATTTTCCCCTGCACTTTCCCCCACTCAGTTTAGAGGAAAGAATGTTAGAAATGAAATAGAGATCCTGGATCTGTATCTCAACTCTGCTACTTATTAGCTTTGTGACCTTGGGAAAGTCATCTTATCTTTTTGGTCTTTGCTTCCTCACAACTAAAAGGAGAAAACTGGATTAAAAGGTATCTATAATCATGTGATATCTTTCCTCTCCTCCTGAGGTCAAATATGAACAAATAACATTTTAATATATTTTATTCAATATTTTATTAAATAAATATAGGGGGTTTTGGTCATCTTTAATATTAGATGAATATATATTTATACATGTACAACACACACACACACAAACATTTTTTCCATTAAATGAACACAATCCATTAAAGTGTTGGCTGATAGGCAAACATTTGATGCAAATTAATCAGTAAACATCTAGCAGCTAACTATCTGATGGTAGTGGGAGCTGTGGTGATTTAGAAGATGGCCAGCAGGGAAATTGCTGATAGGAAAATGACTATCAAGGATTTTTCTTGCAGACAAGTGGCATCAAGCTGTGACATGATTTTTTGTCTCTGCTAAACCCCTACAAGAAAAGGAAGCAATGAAATTGGAAGGACAAATGGGACTGTTAGTCTATGAATGATAAAGTTGTTTTCTATTTAAACTTGGAGAGCCAAGGTTGACAAATATAATGATAAAAGTGGAAGTTTAGTGAGAAATATACTTAACTATACCTTGGTATTTTAATTTCAATGTTGTTTTAAATTAGTTTTTCATACATAAGTATGCTACTACCAAAAAATATATTTGTATTTTTTTTGTTTTCATATCACCTACATTTATAAATATATTCTTTCTCTCTTTTCCCAAGAGAACCAACCCTTAAAAAAAGAAAAAGACAGTAAAATCAATTAAGGTAAAACTGGCCAACACATTTTAAGAGAGTGAAATTATATTCAGTTGATCCACATACCCAGTCTTTCCCTTTTCTCTCATAGAAAATGGGGATAGTTGCCTTTTCATATCTCTTCTTTTGGACTTAGTTTGGTCATTAACTTCACAACATTCGATTTCATTTGTCATTTCCATTCACACTGTTGAAGTCTATGTTGTTTTCTACATTTTTCTCATTTCACTTTTAATCAGTTCAAGTGTCTTTCTGTAATTCTCTGTATCATCATATTCATCATTTCTTACAGAGAAGCAATATTCTAATATATTCACATAATGTTATATTATGTCTGTTATATATATTCATATAATATATTCCAAAATATTTATTATATTTTTAAAGGCAATTCCCCAGTAATACATTTCTGCTTTTTATTGTTCATTGCTACTAATTAATGTGAACCTTTTTTTTTCTTTTCTCTCACTGAACTCCTTTGGAGTATATGCCAAGTAGCTAAATCCCTGGGTTAAAGGATTTGGATTTTTAGTTACTTTTGCATCTTATTCCAAATTCTTTTCCAGAATGATTGGACCATAGCACAGCTGCAGCAGGGTTGGGAACAAATTAAATGGGTTAATGTGTCAGTAATCAAGTTTTAATGTGTCAGATCAATAATAGATTATAATTCCTTTCAGAAATTGTTCATATCACTACTTTAGCTGTAGTTTTAAAAGCTTCCTTTAAAGTTAAATTGTTTCTGATTTTTCCTTTTAAATCTCTTTTCATTTTATTTATTTTTAATTTCATTTAATTAGATGATTTAGAATAATTTTCCATGGTTACAAGATTCATGTTCCTTATCTCCCATATCTGACACACAACTCCACTGGGTCATCGATCAAGACCCATTTCCTTATTATTAATATATGAAAATGTGTGATCTTTTAGAGTCTACTTTCCCAGTCATAGCCCTGTCAACCCATGTGATCAAAAGTTTCTTTTCCCACAGTTCTTCCTCTGGATGTGGATAGCATTCTTTTTCATATGTTCCTCCGAATACTTCTGGCTCATTGCAATGTAGAAGAGAAGTCCATTACATTCAATTGTACCACAGTGTCTCAGTCTCTGTGTACAATGTTCTCCTGGCTCTGCTCCTCTCACTCTGCATCAATTCCTGGAGGTTGTTCCAGTTCACATAGAATTCCTACAGTTTATTATTCCTTTGAGCACAATAATATTCCATCACCAAAATATACCACAGTTTGTTCAGCCATTTCCCAATTAAAGGGCATCCTCTCATTTTCCAGTTCTTTGCCACCACAAAGAGTAGAGCTATGAATATTCTTGTACAAGTCTTTTCCCTTATTATCTCTTTGGGGTACAAACCCAGCAGTGCTATTGCTGGATTAAAGGTCAGACAGTCTTTTAGCATCCTTTGGGTATAGTCCCAAATTGCCCTCCAGAATGGTTGGATCAATTCACAACCCACCAGCAATGAATTAATGTCCCTTCTTTGCCACATCCCCTCCAATATTCATTACTTTCCTTTGCTGTCATGTTAGCCAATCTGCTAAGTATGAGTTGAAACCTCATGAGTTGTTTTGATTTGCATTTCTCTGATTATAAGAGATTAAGAACATTTTTTCATAGGCTTATTAATAGTTTGATTTCTTCATCTGAAAATTTCCTATTCATTTCCGTTGCACATTTATCAACTGAGGAATGGCTTGATTTTTTTGTACAATTGATTTTGTTCCTTATAAATTTGACTGATTAGAACTTTGTCAGAGGTTTCTGTTATCAAGATTGTTTCCCAATTTGTTGCTTCCCATTTGATTATGACTGCATTGGTTTTGTTTATACAAAACCTTTTTGATTTAATGTAATAAAAATCATTTATTTTGCATTTTGTAATTTGTTCTAACTCTTGCTTGGTCTTAAAAATCTTTCCTTTCCTAAAGAACTGACAAGTATAGTATTCTGTGTTCACCTAATTTAATTATTGTTTCCTTCTTTATGTTCAAGTCATTCACCCATTCTGAGTTTATCTTGGCATAGGATGTGAGGTGTTGATCTAAACCTAATCCCTCCTATACCATTTTCCAATTTTCTCAGCAGTTTTTGTCAAATAGTGGATTTTTGTTCCAAAAAATTGGGATCTTTGAGTTTATCATAGACTGAGTCTATTCCCCTGATCCTCACTTCTGTCTCTTAGTCAATACCATTTGGCTTTGATGATCGCTGCTTTATAGTACAGTTTAAGATCCGGTACTTCTGGGCTACCTTCCTTCACATTTTTTTCATTATTTTCCTTGATATTCTTGATCTGTTGTTCTTCCAAATAATCTTTGTTATTGTTTTTTTTCTAATTCTGTAAAAAAGTTTTTAGGGAGGCAGAGTCAAGATGGCAGCTTAGAGGGCAGCAAACATTCAGACCTCTGAAAACCCTTCCTTACTGATTGCAAGTTAAATGCTCATAGTCAACTGAAAATCAAACCTAACAACAAGACAGAGGCAAGGAACCCTCCTGCTCAACTCAACTTAAAAGGTACACCCCCAAAAGTTGGAATTCAAAAACACTCCAGTTTATGGGGAGGGAAGAAGTAAGGTCCTGGGATCACTCCCCCACCTAGAGCACTAAGCCTTCAGAAGCAGCTGGAACCTCTGGGTTGGCAATGGCTCTGGTCCTGAGGGAGTACATGCAGGCAAAGCTGTGTCAGCCTCAGAGCATCCAACACAGGAAATAGGGAAGCAAACAGAGGAGAAATGCAGAGCACAGAAGGGCAGTATAACAGTTGCAGTGGTGGAGGCACTCCATATTGTACCCCCTTCCCAAGGTTTTGGCCCCAAGGCATATCCAGCAACCCAGACAGACTAAACCCCATCAAAGACTCCAGAGGACAGGGAAATTCAAGCTCCAAAACCCTTCCCCCAGAGACTGTTGGACTTAATCCCATCAAAGCTTGAAGAGGGCAGAGAAGCTAAAGCTTCAGGACCCCTCCCTACAGACTGCACTGAGAGATTTACTGATAAAACTCCAAGGGTGAACATGGAAAGAAAATCCCAAAACCACAAAAAAAAAAAAAAATAAGAGGAGTAAGAGCTCAGGCAATAGCAGGAAGTAAAGGAGGGGTAAATATGAGCAAAGGACAGAAAAAAAGAAAAAAGAAATTACAATTGACAGCTTCTATACAAGAAATGTACAAAGAGCAAAGGGAACATAGAAGGATGAGGGAACTCCAAGCAAAAAAAAAAGAAAACAGAAAACACAGCGAATTGGATATGTGCCCTGGAAGAATTCAAAATACAATTCAAAACACAATTAAGAAAGTCTGAAGATAACTTTAAAAGCAAGATAAGTCACCTGCAAACAGAAAACAGTATCCTGAAAGCCAAAATTAATGAGCTTGAAAATGAAGAAAAGGACATGAAAGAGGAGGCAAGGAAGATGAAAGGTGACCTTCAAAGAAAATAAGACCAGAAGGAGAAGGATGACCAAAAAGCCTTGTATGAAATCTAGTCATTAAGAACCAGAATACATCAATAAGAAGCAAGTAACTTCACAAGGCAGTAGGACACTATAAAACAAAATCAAAAGAATGAAAAAATTGAGGAAAATATGAAATATCTCATTCACAAAACAGAAGATTTAGAAAATCGTTCCAGGAGATACAACTTAAAAATCATTGGTCTACTAGAAGACCATGACAAAAGTAAAAGCCTGGACATCATACTACAGGCAATTATTCAAGAAAACTGCCCCAGCATTCTAGAACAAGAGGGAAAAGTGGAGATTGAAAGAATCCACAGATCATCCCCTGTCCTTAATCCCCAAATGACAACACCCAGGAATGTTATAGCCAAATTCAAGAACTATCAGACCAAAGAAAAAATATTACAAGTAACCAAGAAAAAGTCATTCAGATACCATGGAAAGACAGTGAGGATAACACAGTTTGTGGCTGCATCTCCACTGAAGGACCAAAAGGTATGGAATATGATATTCCAGAAAGCAAGGGAATTAAAAGACCAAGGAAAAAATATTACAAGCTGCTAAGAAGTCATTCAGATAGGATGGAACCACAGTGAGGATAACACAGGATGTGACTGCATCTACACTGAAGGACCAAAAAGGCATGGAATATGAACTAGGTCTATGACCAAGAATCAACTACCCAGCAAAATTTACTATATTCTTACAGGGGAAAGTATGGTCTTTTAACAAAATAGAATAATTCGAAGCATTTGTAAAGAAAAGACCAGATCTGAATAGAAAATTTGATGCTTAAGCAAAGAACTGAAGAAAATAATCAAAAGGTAATTTAAAAAAAGGGAAAAAAGAAAAACAAAACAAAAAAAACTTCTTTTAAGAGACCCAATAAGTTAAAATAATATATATCCCTATAAGAAAAGAGGTCATTAGTAACTCTTAAAAATTGTTATTATCACCTGGGCAGCTAGAAGAATTACACTTAGAGGGAACAGTGACAAACTGTATAGGATGAAATGCTGAGACATAAATAGGTATATAGATGTGTGTGTGTGTGTGTGTGTGTGTGTGTGTGTGTGTGTATACACAAAACTAGAACCAAAAAAAGAAGTTAATACTAAAAGAAATGGGAAAAGAAACAAAAGGGGGTAAATTTATATGTCACAAAGAAGCTCATGGTGGGAGGGGAGAGAAAATCAATACACCAGAAGGGTAAAAGGGTAAAGAGGATGGAGATAGGAAATACTCAACACTTACATGCATTGAAATTGACTCAACAAAAGAAGAATAATCCAATGCATTGGGGCAGAGAATTGATCTGTGCCCTATAGGGAAGTAGAAGGGTAACAAACAGACTAGTGGGGAGGGAAGCAGTATAAGGGAGGGAGAGCATGGGCATAGTTTAAAAAGACTATAAAGAAAATAAGGGGGGGAATAAGAAGAGAGAGGGGTAGAAAGGTAAGTAAAATAAGGGTGGGAATTAGGGGGACTTATTAAAAATAGACACTGGTGTAGAAGGAAATAGTGAAAGGAGAAAAGGCAGGACTAGGCATATAAATCAAAATGCTGAGGATGGCGGCATAAAAGCAGCAAAAGTTCAGACCTCTGAGTACCCTTCTTTACCAGTTACAAACTTAATGCACCTTGGGGACTGAAAATCAAACCTAACAACAAGACAGAGCCAAGGAAACCTCCTGTGTAACTCAATCCAAAAGGTGTGCTCCCCAAAAGTCAGACTTTGAGAACAATAGGGTTTAAAGGAAAGGCAAAAGTAAGGTCCCAGGACCTCCTCCACCCCCTCCTAGAGTGCTAAGCCTCCAGTGGCAGCAGAACCTCTGGGCGGGCAAAGGCATTTTTCTGAAGGTGTCCCTTGTGGACAGGCCTGTGCCAGGTTCAGAGCATCAAACACAGGTAATGGGGAAGGATTTGGAGAGGGAGCGCAGAGCAGGCAGCCTGATCACAGCAGTGGAGACCTTACATATTGCTCCAGCCTTCCAGGAGGTTTGGGCCTCTGAGCACATCCAGCCCAATCAAGCTCAACTTAATCCCATCAAAAGTCTTCAGAGCTCAGGGAAGCCCAAGCTTCAACATCCCTACCTCATAGGCTGCTGGACTGTAATACAATCACAAGCCTCCAGAGGACAGGTAGACTCAAACTCCAACACCCCTCCCCCACAGACTGCATGGAGAGATCTCCTGACAAAGCTCCAAGAGGAGAGACTGTCACAAAACCCCAAAACCAAAAAATGGGAGGAGCAAGAGCACAGACAAATATGGGGAGTAAAGAAGGGGTAAATATGATCAAACAACAGAAAAAGAAAAAAGAAATTACAATCGACAGCTTCTGAGGGCAAATTGAACAGAGGTGGAGGGATCATCAAATGATAAATCAGAAATCCCAGAGAATTGGACATTGGCTTTGGAAGAACTCAAGATGAAATTCAAAACACAATTAAGAGAGGCTGAACGCAATTGGGAAGGGAACTTAAAAACTAAAATAAGTCATCTGAAAACAGAAAATAGTGTCTTGAAAGCCAAAATCAACCAGCTTGAAAATGAGGCAAAGCGATGAAAGATGAGGCAAAGAAGATGAAAAATGAGGCATAGGAGATGAGAGATGCTGTAAAGAGAATGAAAGATGACCTCTAAAGAAAATCAGACCAGAAGGAGAAGGATGACCAAAAAGCCTGGGATGAAATCCAGTCTTGCAGAACCAGAATACAACAAGTAGAATTAAGTTACCTCACAAGGCAGGACACTATAAAACAAAATCAAAAGAATGAAAAAATTGAGGAAAATATGAAGCATTTCATTCACAAAACAGAAGATTTAGAAAATCGTTCCAGGAGATACAACTTAAAAATCATTGGTCTACCAGAAGACAATGACTAAAGAAAAAGCCTGGACATAATACTACAGGAAATTATTCAGGAAAACTGCCCCGATATTCTAGAACAAGAGGGAAAAGTGGAGATTGAAAGAATCCATATATCACCCCCTGTACTTAATCCCCAAATGACAACACCCAGGAATGTTATAGCCAAATTCAAGAACTATCAGACCAAAGAAAAAATATTACAAGTAAGCAAGAAGAAGTCATTCAGATACCATGGAACCACAGTGAGGATAACACAGTTTGTGGCTGCATCTCCACTGAAGGACCAAAAGGTATGGAATATGATATTCCAGAAAGCAAGGGAACTAGGTCTATGACAAAGAATCAACTACCCAACAAAATTGATTATATTCTTATAGGGGAAAGTATGGTCATTCAACAAAATAGAAGAATTCCAAGCAATTGTAAAGAAAAAACCAGTACTGAACTGAAAATTTGGTGCTCAAGCACAGAACTAAAGAAAATCATCAAAAGGTAATTAAAAAAGAGGGAAAAAAGAAATATAACCCCCCAAAAAAAAACCCTTTTTTAAGAGACTCAATAAGTTAAAATGATATATATCCCTATAAGAAAAGAGGTCATTGGTAACTCTTAAAAACTGTTATTATCACCTGAGCAGCTATAAGAATTACACTTAGAGGGAACAGTAACAAACTGTATAGGATGAAATTCCAAGACATAAATAGGTATATAGATATATGTATGCATAAATACATATACATGTGTATATATATATATATATATATATATATATATATATATATATATACAACTAGAGGTAAAAAAGAAGTTAATACTAAAAGAAATGGGAAAAGAAACAAAAGGGGGTAAATATATATCACAAAAAAGCTCATGGTGGGAGGGGGAGAACATCAATACACTGGAAGGGTACAGAGGTTGGAGATAGGAAATACTCAACTCTTATGTGCATTGAAATTGACCCAAAGAGGGAACAACAATCCAATCCACTGGGGCAGAAAATAGATTCATGCCCTTTAGGGAAGTAAAAGGTTAAGAAATGGACTGGTGGGGAGGGAAGCAATACAAGGGAGGGGGAGGGTTGAGGGGTAATTTTTAAAAAATTGCAAAGAAAATCAAGGGGCAATAAGGGAGAGGGTAGAAAGGGAAGTAAATAAGGGTGGGAACTAGGGAGACTGATTATAAACAAACATTGGTGTAGAAGGAAATAGTGAAAGAAGAAAAGGCAGGACTAGGAGTAGAAATCAAAATGCTGGGAAATAAAGAGCTGGGAATCAAACTCTGAATGTGAATGGAATGAACTCACCCATAAAATGCAAATGAATAGCAGAGTGGATTAGAATCCCAAACTCCACCATATGCTGTCTATAAGAAATATACTTGAGGAAGGTAAATATGAATAGGGTGAAAGTAAGAGGATGGAGCCAAATCTATTGGGCATCAACTGATGAAAAGAAGGCAGGAATCACAATCATGATACCTGACAAAGCCAACATAAAAATGAATCTAGTTAATAGAGATAGGGAAGGTAATTACATCCTGATAAAAGGCAGTATAGACATGAGGAAATATCAGTACTCAACATGTATGCACTAAATGGCATAGCATCCAAATTTCTAAAAGAGAAACTAGTGGAGCTCAAGGATGAAATAGATAGAAAAGCTATACTAGTGGGAGACCTGAACCTTCCTCTATCCAAACTAGATAAATTAAACAAACAAAAAATTAATAAGAAAGAGGTAAGAGAAGTGAATGAAATCTTAGAAAAATTAGAGTTAGTAGATATGTGGAGAAAAATAAATAGGGACAAAAAGGAAAACACCTTCTTTTCAGCAGCACATGGTACATTAACAAATATGGACCATGTATTACGGCATAAAAACATTGCAAACAAGTACAATTGAGCAGAAGTAGCAAATGCAACCTTCTCAGACCACAATGCAATGAAAATAATAATTAGTAAGGGTACATGGAGAGGTCAATCAAAAATTAATTGGAAATTAAACAATATGATTCTCCAAAACTGGTTAGTCAAAGAATAAATCATAGAAACAATAATTAATTTCATTGAAGAAAATGACAATGATGAGACATCCTTTCAAAACTTATGGGATACAGTCAAAGCAGTACTCAGGGGGAAATTCATATCCTTGAGTTCATATGTTAACAAAGTAGAGAGGGCAGAGATCAATGAATTGGGCATTCAAATTATAAACTGAACAAATTATAAATCCTCATATGAAGACTAATTTAGAAATCCTAAAGATCAAAGGAGAAATTAATAAGATTTAAAGTCAAAGAACTATTGATTTAATAAATAAATCTAGAAGCTGGTACTTTGTAAAAACAAATAAAAATGAAAAAGTACTGGTAAATATAATTTTAAAAAGGAAAGAAGAAAACCAAATTGAAAGCATCCAAGATGAAATGGGAGACCTCACCTCAAAAGAAGAGGAAAATAAGGCAACCATTAAAAATTATTATGCCCAATTATATGGCAACAAATATGGCAATCTAGGTGATATGGATGAATACTTACAAAAGTATAAATTGCCTAGACTAACAGAGGAAGAAATAGATTACCTAAACAACCCCATATCAGAAAAAGAAATTGAACAAGCCATCAAAGAACTCCCTAAGAAAAAATCCCCAGGTCCAGATGGATTCACAAATGTAATCTATCAAACATTCAAAGAACAGCTAATCCCAATATTATACAAACTATTTGACAGAATAAGCAAAGAAGGAGTTCTACCAAATTTATTTTACGACACAAATATGGTACTGATTCCAAAGCCAGGCAGATCAAAAACAGAGAAAGAAAACTATAGACCATTCTCCCTAATAACTATAAATGCAAAAATGTTAAATAGGATACTAGCGAAAAGAATCCAGCCAGTCATCACAAGGGTTATTCACTATGACCAGGTAGGATTCATACCAGGAATGCAATGATGGCTCAATATTAGGAAAAACATCCACATAATTGACCATATTAACAAGCAAACTGACAAAAATCACATGATTATCTCAATCGATGCAGAAAAAGCCTTTGACAAAATACAACACTCATTCCTATTGAAAACACTATAAGGGCCTTTCCTAAGAATAATAAAAAGTATATATCTAAAACCATCAGCAAACATCATCTGCAATGGGGATGAACTACGAGCCTTCCCAATAAGATCAGGAGTGAAACAAGGATGCCCATTATCACCTCTTTTATTATACATTGTACTAGAAATACTAGCAGTAGCAATTAGAAAAGAAAAAGAAATTGAAGGTATTAAAATTGGCAATGAGGAGACCAAGCTATCACTCTTTGCAGACGATATGATGGTTTACTTAAGGAATCCTAGAGAATCAACCAAAAAGTTATTCAAAATAATCAACAACTTATGGAAATTTGCAGGATACAAAATGAACCCACATAAGTCATCACCATTTCTATATATCTCCAACCCATTTTAGCAGCAAGAATTAAAAAGAGAAATTCCATTTAAAATCAATCTAGATAATATAAAATACTTAGGAATCTATAGGTCAAGACAAACACAGTAACTATATGAATTCAACTACAAAACACTCTCTACACACAATTAAAAATAGATCTAAACAATTGGAAAAACATCAACTGCTTATGGGTAGCATGAGCTAATATAATGAAAATGACAATTCTACCCAAATTAACTTACTTATTTAGTGCCCTACTCATTGAACTACCAAATAAGTTTTTTTTTTACTAAATTAGAATAAAAACATAACAAATTTCATTAGGAAGAACAAAAGATCAAGGGGTAAGGGAGAAATAGAATGAAGTAAACTATTTCACATAAAAATGGCATTAAAGAGCTTTTACAATGAAAGGGAAAAGATGAAGATGAGCAGGAGAGCACTTGAACCTTACTCTCATTGGAAATGACTGGAAGAGGAAAGAATATATATAATAAATAGGATATCAATTCCATCTTAACCTACAGAAAATTAGTCAGGGTGTTAGAAAGAGAAGGGAAGGGTTGTTATAAAAGAGGTCAATGTGAGGGATATGGTGGTTAAAAACCAAATATCTTTGAGGATCAATAAGTGAAAGGAAAAAGAAAAAGATAAATGGTGGCAATAGGATGTAGAGTAATAGACAGTAAGCATAATGTTAAATAAAACAGTTTTTACAAGTCTTTCTAACAAGACCTCATGAAGTCAAATGTATAAGAATTCAAGTTATTCCCCAATTGATAAAATGCCAAAAGATAAAAATAATCAGTTCTCCAAGTATTTAAAGTTCTCTTCAGTCATGCAAAAAAAAAATAAAAAGAAAAAAACAAAACAAAACCCAACAACCCAAGTATGTTCGAAAACACTATAAATTAGATAAATTCAAATTAAAACAACACCGAAGTGCTATGCCCCCACACCTAAAACGTAGGCCATTATAACCCAAAAAATAAAAAATAATAAAACATTGAGGGGATGTGGGAAAATTGAGATATTAATATACTGTTTGGGGGAGTTGTGAACTGATTGAATCATTCTAAATCACTATTTGAACCTATACCCAAAGTGCTATAAAACAGTACATATTTTACCCATCAACACTATGACTTGAAAGTTCGAGAGAATCTGGTTCCCTGAGGTAAAGGGATAAAGTAGCCTATAGCAAGGCTTCACAAAGGCGTACCAGTACAAGCAAACAGCAATGCCCTGCTTCCCCCATATTTAACATTTCAGGTTCCTAATATGGACCCAAGCCAATGTAGGGACTCTGAAACCCTACCTAAGCCAACAGCAGTACAACCACATACAAATCCCTTAAAATTCCAAGCCTCGACTTACGGTCAAGATGGCAGCTTAGAGAAAGCTAAAGTTCAGATGTCCGGAAACCCTTTCCTACAGAACTCAAACTATATGCTCCTAGGGCACCAAAATTCAACAAGAACAACAGCCTAGACACCCGGAACCCTCCTTCTCCTGGACCTGGACCTGGATCAAAAGGTATGGCCCCCCAAAAGCCAGAACCTGAGATCACTCGGATCTAAGGGGTAGACAGAAGGAAGGTCCCAGGACCCATTCCCCCCCAAACCAGAGCGCTGAATCTGAGGCAGAAGAGGGAACCTCAGAGCCGCAGGGCCTGCTATTCTGAAGGCCATTTCCTGAAAACAACCTGACTCAGTTGAGAGGGCACCCAACACAGACAGCAGGGAAACAGAGAGAGACGGGGGGAGCCTGTAAGCCCTTGGCTGAATCTTTCCATCCGAGTCTCATGGAAGGTCCGTGCTTCAGGGCATACTCAGTTCAACCCATTGAAAGCTAATCCTATCAGGAGCCCTCCTAGCTCAGTGAAGCCTCGGCCCCTTCCCCCTCAAAGTGCAGGCTATTCTGGCCAGCAAAGGCATTAAAACACCTTGCAGAGAGTGCCAAGCCAGGCTCAGAGCGTGGAAGTAAGGCAACAGAGAAGCATTGGGAGGGAACTGAGGAGGGCAGTAACATGGAAACACCAGCAATTCCTGGCCTCCCTGGGAAGACAGAACAGCTGAGGAGAACAGACAATTTGCCTAGGGCTAAAACCTTTGAACACCAGACAGAGATAAGAAAAGCTAGTCCTCCCCACTCAGATAGAGATGGCAAACACTACAGAAGCACAAAAGCCTCAAAATTCCAAGAAAAACAAGAAGAAGGGGGCAACTTTGGACACATTTTATGGAGCAAAAATACAAAATACAGAGGAGATAGAAGAGGAAACACAAGCAAATGTTCTGAAACCTTCCAAAGGAAATGGAAACTCTCCACAAATCCATGAAGAATTTGAATCAGAAAGGATCAAAAAGATGCAAGCCTTCTGGGTGGAAAAGTGGGAAATAATGCAAAAGAAATTCACACAACTACAAAACCAGTTTGACCAAAGTGAAAAGGAAAACCAGGTTTTAAATGTCATAATTAGGCAACTCGAAGACAACGAGCAAGAATTAATAAAGGAAAGCCAAAAGACCAAAAAATTAGAAGAGAACATAAAATATCTCACTGACAAGGTCATAGACTTGGAAAATAGAAGGGAGAAGAGACAATTTAAGAATAATTGGACTACCAGAAAAGCAAGAAATAAACAGCAAACTCGACATCGTAATACAAGATATAATCAAAGAAAATTGACCAGAGATCCTAGAACAAGAGGACAATACAGGCACTGAAAGAGTTCACAGAACATCCTCTACACTAAATTCCCAAAGGACAACTCCCAGGAATGTAATTGCCAAATTCCAAAGCTTTCAAAGAAAAGAAAAAATCTTACAAGAAGCCAGAAAAAGACAATTTGGATATAAAGGAATGCCAATCAGGGTCACACAAAACCTTGCAAGTTCCACTCTGAATGACCATAAGGCATGGAACATGATGTTCAGAAAGGCAAGAGAGCTGGGCCTTCAACCAAGACTCAGCTACCCATCAAAACTGACTATATACTTCCAAGGGAAAGTATGGACATTCAACAAAATAGAATATTTCCAAGTTTTTTTCAAAGAAAAGACCAGAGCTCTATGGAAAGTTCGATATCGAAAAACAAAGAGCATGGAATACCTAAAAAGGTAAATATGAAGGAATGGGAAAAGGAGAAAAATGTTATCTTTTTCTTTCACTCAAACTCTCTTCAATAAGGACTACATTTATATCAATCTATGTATATTAACATGTGGGGAAAACGTAATGTGTAAATAGGGGGAAAAGAAAAACCAAATAGAATTATCGTTATCACACAAAGATTCACATGGGAAGGGGAGGGGAAGAAAACTCCTATAAGAATGAGAGGAAGAGAGTTTTTACTTAAACCTTACTCTCAGGGAAATCAACTCTGAGAAGGAAGAACATCCAGATCCATTTGGATCTTGAATTCTATCTTACCCAATAGGGGTAGGGAGAAGGGAAAACCAAGGGGGTTAGGGGGGAGGGAACACAAAAAGGGAAGAGAAGAAGAGGGGGGAGGGGGAGGGAACAAAAAGGGAGGGACTAGAAAGGGAAACATATAAAGGGAGGGGACAAGGGGGACTGATTTAAAGTAAATCACTGGAGAAAAAGGTAGAGCTGAAGAAGAAAGGTTAGAATTAGGGAAGGATATCAAAATGCCAGGGAGTCCACAAGTGACAGTCATAACTTTTAAAGTGAATGGGATGAACTCACCCATAAAACGTAGACGAATAGCCGAATGGATTAGAATCCAAAACCCTACCATATGTTGTCTCCAAGAAACACACATGAGGCGGGTAGACACCCACAAGGTCAGAATTAAAGGATGGAGTGAGACCTTCTGGGCCTCAACTGACGGAAAGAAGGCAGGAGTGGCAATCATGATATCTGATGAAACCAAAGCAAAAAATAGACCTGATCAAAAGGGATAGGTAAGGTAATTATATTTTGTTAAAAGGGACTTTAGATAATGAGGAAATATCACTAATCAACATGTATGCACCAAATAATATAGCACCCAAATTTCTAATGGAGAAACTAGGAGAATTGAAGGAAGAAATAGACAGTAAAACCATATTAGTGGGAGACTTGAACCAACCATTATCAAATTTAGATAAATCAAATCAAAAAAATAAATAAGAAAGAGGTAAAAGAAGTGAAAGAAACCTTAGAAAAATTAGAATTAATAGACATATGGAGAAAAATAAATAGGGATAAAAAGGAATACACCTTCTTCTCAGCACCACATGGCACATTCACAAAGATTGACCATACATTAGGTCACAGAAACATGGCACACAAATGCAGAAAAGCAGAAATAATAAATGCAGCCTTTTCAGATCACAAGGCAATAAAAATAATGATCAGTAATGGTACATGGAAAACCAAATCAAAAACTAATTGGCAATTAAACAACATGATACTCGAAAATCATTTAGTTAGAGAAGAAATAATAGAAACAATTAATAATTTCATCGAGGAAAATGACAATGGTGAGACATCCTTTCAAACCTTTTGGGATGCAGCCAAAGTGGTAATTAGAGGTAAATTCATATCCCTGAGTGCATATATTAACAAACTAGGGAGAGCAGAGATCAATCAATTGGAAATGCAAATTAAAAAACTCAAAAGCAATCAAATTAAAACCCCCCAGCAGAAAACCAAACTAGAAATCCTAAAAATTAAGGGAGAAATTAATAAAATCGAAAGTGACAGAACTATTGATTTAATAAATGAGACAAGAAGCTGGCACTTTGAAAAAACAAACAAAATAGACAAAGTACTGGTCAATCTAATTAAAAAAGGAAAGAAGAAAAGGAAATTAGCAGCATCAAAGATGAAAAGGGGGACATCACCTCTGATGAAGAGGAAATTAAGGCAATCATTAAAAACTACTTTGCCCAATTATATGGCAATAAATACACCAATTTAGGTGATATGGATTAATATATACAAAAATACAAACTGCCTAGACTAACAGAAGAAGAAATAGAATTCTTAAATAATCCCATATCAGAAAATGAAATCCAACAAGCTATCATAGAACTTCCTAAGAAAAAATCCCTAGGGCCTGATGGATTCGCCAGTGAATTCTATCAAACATTCAGAAAACAGTAAATCCCAATACTATACAAACTATTTGACATAATAAGCAAAGAGGGAGTTCTACCAAACTCCTTTTATGACAAAAACATGGTACTGATTCCAAAACCAGGCAGGTCAAAAACAGAGAAAGAAAACTATAGACCAATATCCCTAATGAATATAGATGCAAAAATCTTAAATAGGATACTAGCAAAAAGACTCCAGCAAGTGATCAGAAGGGTCATCCACCATGATCAAGTAGGATTTATACCAGGGATGCAGGGCTGGTTCAATATTAGGAAAACCATCCACATAATTGATCACATCAACAAGCCAACCAAAAAGAACCACATGATTATCTCAATAGATGCAGAAAAAGCCTTTGATAAAATATAACACCCATTCCTATTAAAAACACTAGAAAGCATAAGAATAGAAGGGTCGTTCCTAAAAATAATAAACTGTATATATCTAAAACCATCAGCTAATATCATCTGCAATGGGGATAAACTAGATGCATTCCCAGTAAGATCAGGAGTAAAACAAGGATGCCCATTATCACCTCTTCTATTTGACATTTTACTAGAAACACTAGCAGTAGGAATTAGAGAAGAAAAAGAAATTGAAGACATCAAAATAGGCAAGGAGGAGACCAAGTTATCACTCTTTGCGGATGACATGATGGTCTACATAAAGAATCCTAGAGATTCAACCAAAAAGCTAATCAAAATAATCAACAACCTTAGCAAAGTTGCAGGATACAAAATAAACCCACATAAGTCATCAGTATTTCTATATATTTCCAACACAGCTCAGCAGCAAAAACTAGAAAGAGAAATCCCATTCAAAATCACCTTAGACAAAATAAAATACCTTGGAATCTATCTCCCGAGACAAACACAGGAACTATATGAACACAACTACAAAACACTCTCCACACAACTAAAACTAGACTTGAGCAATTGGAAAAGCATTAACTGCTCATGGATAGGATGAGCCAATATAATAAAAATGACCATCCTACCCAAACTTATTCATCTATTTAGTGCCATTGCCATTGAACTCCCAAAAAATTTCTTTACTGATTTAGAAAAAAACCATGACAAAGTTCATTTGGAATAACAAAAGATCAAGGATATCCAGGGAAATAATGAAAAAAACATATATGAAGGGGGCCTTGCAGTCCCAGACCTTAAACTATTTTACAAAGCATCACTCATCAAAACAATTTGGTACTGGCTAAGAGACAGAAAGGAGGATCAGTGGAATAGACTGGGGGCAAGCAACCTCAGCAAGACAGTATATGACAAACCCAAAGATCCCTGCTTTTGGGACAAAAATCCACTATTCGATAAAAACTGCTGGGAAAATTGGAAGACAGTGTGGGAGAGATTAGGAATTGATCAACACCTCACACCCTACACCAAGATAAATTCAAAATGGGTGAATGACTTAAACATAAAGAAGGAAACCATAAGTAAATTGGGTAAACACAGAATAGTATACATGTCAGACCATTGGGAGGGGAAAGACTTTAAAACCAAAGAATACATGGAAAGAATCACAAAATGTAAAATAAATAATTTTGACTACATCAAATTAAAAAGCTTTTGTACAAACAAAGCCAATATAACTAAATTTAGAAGGGATACAACAAATTGGGAAAAAAATCTTTATAGAAACCTCCTACAAAGTTTTAATTACTCAAATTTATAAAGAGCTAAATCAATTGTACAAAAAACCAAGCCATTCTCCAATTGATAAATGGGCAAGGGACATGGATAGGCAGTTTTCAGATAAAGAAATCATAACTATTAATAAGCACATGGAGAAGTGTTCTAAATCTCTTTTAATCAGAGAGATGCAAATCAAAACAACTCTGAGGTATCACCTCACACCTAGCAGATTGGCTAACATGATAGCAAAAGAAAGTAATGAATGCTGGAGGGGATGTGGCAAAGTAGGGACATTAATTAATTGCTGGTGGAGTTGTGAACTGATCCAACCATTCTGTAGGGCAATTTGGAACTATGCCCAAAGGGCGATAAAAGACTGTCTGCCATTTGATCCAGCCATTGCACTGCTGGGTCTGTACCCCAAAGAGATAATGGAGAAAAAGACTTGTACAAGAATATTCATAGCTGAACTCTTTGTGGTGGCCAAAAATTCATAGGTCATCTCCTAAAATAAATCTGTAAATAACTTAAGAGCCCCCAAGTTAAGGAAAAATACTTCAAACAGCCAGAAAACAACAACAATAACAATAACAACAACAACAACAATTCAAATACCATGGAGCTAAAGTCAGGATTAGATAGGATTTAGTAGTTTCCATATTAAAGGATAAGAAGTCTTATGTGATATTCTAGAGGATAAAAAAAAAAAAACAAGCAAACTAGGTTAACTAGGTTAACTATGTAAAATAGGTTAACAACCCAGAATCACCTGCCCTGAAAACTAAATATATTTTTTCAGAGGGAATAAAAGGTCTCTTATTAAAATAGAAGATTTACAAGGATTATTGATGAAAAGACTATACCTAAAAACAAATTTTGACATTTAAATATAAGACAAAAAACATAAAAATTAAATCAGATAGAGAAAATTTAAAGTATTAAGTAAGATGAAATTCTTTATATTCCTCTTTGTAAAGATGATATTTATAATTCTTGAAGTTATTATTAATATTAGAGCAGTTAGAAAGAGGTGTTAGAGTAAACTGATTAGGATGAAATGATATGCAAAAATATCAAAGAGTAAGAAAGAGGATAACATTGAGTTAAAAGGGAAGGGAGACCGGAAATGGATAAATTATTTGACCTAAAGAAGTAGAAAACTATTATAGTGGAGAGAAGGATGAGGTTGGCAATGCATAAACTTTATTCTCATCATAATTGGCTCAGAGAGGGAATAACAACTGTTCTCATATGAGTAGAGAATATTATTTTACCATATAGAGAAGTAGGAGGGGATTAAGACAAGAGAAGGTAATAGAAGAGTGGGAAAATAGGTTGGTGGTGATAAAAAGCAAAACATTTATGAGAACGGACAGGGAAAGGATAGAGAAAGAGCAAGATCAAAAGTGAAAATAATATGGGAGGTAAATATATAGTTGGTAATCAAAATTGAATGTGAACAGGAAGAACTAACCCATAAAAGGAGGTAGATAGCAGAATATATTAAAAACTCGAATCCTACTATATGTTGTTTTCTTTTTCATTTCTACTCCCAATGTTCTTTCTCTGAATATGGATAGTGTTCTTTCTCCCAAGTTCCTTACTGTTGTCCTGAATCATTGTATTGCTACTAGTAGAAAAGTCTGTTACATTTGATTTTAATACAATGTATCAGTTATTGTGTACAATGTTCTCCTGGTTCTGCTAGTTTCACTTTGCATCAGTTCATTGAGGTTCTCCCAGTTCATATGCAAAGCTTCCACGTCATCAATCCTTACAGCACAATAGTATTCCATCACCATCATACACCACAATTTGTTCAGCCATTCACCAATTTAAGGGCATCCCCTCATTTTCTATTTTTTTGCCACCACAAAGAACTCAACTACGAATATTTTTGTACAAGTATTTTTCCTCATTATCTCTTTGGGGCACAAACCCAGCAATGGTATGGCTGGATCAAAGAGCAGACATTCTTTTAAAGCCCGTTGGGCTTAACTCCAGCAGTGTATTTGTGCAATAACATTTTTGCTACATCCCCTCCGACATTTATCACTTTTCTTTGCTATCATATTAGCCAATCTGCTGGTTATGAGGTGGTACCTCATAGGGTTTTTTAAAATTTTTGCATTTCTTTAATCAAGAAGGATTTAGAATACTTTTTCATGTGCTTATTGATAGTTTTGATTTCACCATGTGAAAACTGCCTCTTCATGTCCCTTGACCATTTGTCAATTGGGGAATGGATTGATTTCTTTTGAATTTGACTTAGTTCCTTATATATTTGGGAATATATATTGTTTTCAAGAAACACATTTGAGGTAGGGAGATACCATATTTTACTATGTGTCATCTGAAGTAAAAAAAAACAATAAACAAAACAGGAGTAGCGATTATGATTTCATACAAAGCTAAAGCAAAAATAGACATAATTAAAATAAAAAAGGAAATTATATCTTGCTAAAAGGAACCATTCAGAATGAAATAATATTAGTACTAAACATATATGCACCAAATGACATAGCCTCCAAAGTTTTGAAGGAGAAATTAAATGAGCTTCAGGAGGAAATAGAAACTAAAACAATACAAGTGGGGTACCCCTACTTCCCCATTTCAGATCTAGATAAAAAGAATGGAAAAAAAAGCAAGAAATAAGGGAAGAAAGTGAATGAAATTTCAGAAAATCTAGAACTAGTAAATCTTGGGGGAAAAACTGAATGGGAATAGAAAGGAATATACCCTCTTTACACTAGTACATGGCAACTACACAAAAATTCAAGAGGTATTATGGTATAAAAATATTACAACCAAGTACAGAAAAGCAGAAATAACAAGTATAGTCTTTTCATATCATAATGCAATAAAAGTTATATTCAGTAAGAGTGCATGGAAAGACAAATCAAAATGTAATTGGAAACTAAGCAATTTAATGCTAAAAAAGGGTAGATCAAGGAACAAATTATAGAAACAATAAATAATTTCATTAAGGAGAATGATAATACGCTAACAATGTTTCAAATTGTATGAGATACAGCCAAAACAGACCTTTGGTGAAAACTTATATTTCTAAATGCTTACAAAAATAAAATATTGAAAAAGTAGACCATTAAATTGGGCATAAATAAAAAACCCCAACAAATTAAAAATCCTAAATTAGAGACTAAATTGGAAATTCTAAAAAAAACAATAAACAAAACAGGAGTTTGAAATTAATAAAATTGAAATTAAGACAATCATTTAACCAATAATTAAGACAAGATAATGGTTTAATGGGAAAATAAATAAAATAGTGAAATGGCTCATTCAATTTTAAAAATTAAAGAAGAAAATCAAATAACCAGAATTAAGAATGAAAAGAGTGAATTCACAACCAAAGAAATAAAAATTAAAGCAATCATTAGGAGTTATTTTATCTAATTATATGCATATTCATCTGAAAATCTAAGTGAACTGAATGAATAGTTACAAAAATATAAATTGCCCAGATTAACAAAAGAGGAAATAAAATACTTAAATAATCTCATCTCAGAAAATTGAACAAGCCATCAAGGAATTCCAAACAAAAAAATCCCCAAGCAATATGGTTTCTAAAGTGAATATATATCAAATATTTTTAAAAAATGATTCCCTATACTTTATAAATTATTTGGGAAAATAGGCTGAGAAGTCCTACCAAATTCTTTTTATGACCTAAATATGGTACTACTACCTAAATCAAGAAAAAAAAAAACAGAATAAAATTATAGGTCAATTTCATTAATGAATATACATACAAATATTTTAAATAAAATATTAGCAAGGATACTACCTCAATATATATCACAAGGATCATTTGCTATGACTATGTGGGATTTATGCCAGGAATGTAGGGCTTATTTAATATTAGGAAAACTATCAGCATAAATGACCATATCAATAACCATTCTAACAAAAACATTTCAATATCACAATAAATTGAGTAAAAGCCTTCAAAAAATACAACACCAATTACTATTTAAAAAAACACTAGAGTGCTCAAAGGAACAATAAAGTGGAGGAATTCCATATGAACTAGAACAACCTCCAGGAAGTGATGCTGAGTGAAAGGAGCATAGCCAGGAGAACATTATACACAGAGACTGATACACTGTGGTACAATCGGATGTAATGGACTTCTCCATTAGTGGGACAATTCAGTGATCCTGAACAACCTGGAGGGATCTATGAGAAAAACACTGTCCACATTCAGAGGAAAAACTGTGGGAGTAAAAACACCAAAGAAAAAAAAATTGCTTGATTACATAGGTTGAGGTGGATACAATTGGGGATGTAGACTCTGAATGAAAATCCTAGTACAAATACCAACAATGTGGAAATGGATTCTGGTCAAAGACACATATAATACCCAGTGGAACTGTGCATCAACTATGGGACGGGAGGGGTGGGGAGATAGGAAGGAGGAATAGAAAATAATTTTTTAACCAGGGAATAATGTTCTAAATTGACCAAATTTAAAAAATTAAAAATTAAAAAACACTAGAAAGCTTAGGAATAAATGTACAATTTCTTAAAATGATAAGTGGTATCGACTTAAAACCATCAGTAGGTATCATCTACAATGGGGATAAATTTTACAGTAAGATCAGAGGCAAAGCAAAATGATGAACATTATTATTTAAAATTGTGCTAGAAATGCTAGCTTTAGGAATAAGAAAAGAAAAAAGAATTTGAAGGAATTAAAGTAGGCAATGAGGAAACTAAACTATCACTTTTTGCAGATGATATGATTGTATATATAATCCTAGGGAATCAACAAAAATCCTAGTTGAAATAATTAAGAACTTTAGCTAAGTTTCAGGATACAAAATAAGCCCATGTCAATTATCAGTTTTTCTATATATTACCTATAAAATCAGCAATGAGAGACAGAAAGAGAAATTCCATTTTAAATAACCCTAGAAAATATAAAATACCTCAGAATCTACTTGCTATCACAAGCATAGAAATTATATGAACACAATTATAAAACACTTAACACAAATAAAGTCAAATTTAAATAACTGGAAAAATAATAATTGCTCGTGGGTACTGAACTAATACAGTAAAAATGAAAATTCTACCTAATTTATTTTACTTTTTCAGTGGTTATAGAACAAAATAAATAATAAAATCCATGTGGAAGAACAGAATGTCAAGACTATCAAGGGAATTAATGAATAATAAATGTGAAGGAAGGTGGCATAGCACTACCAGATCTCAAACTGTATTATAAAGCAATAAGAATCAAAATAGTCTTGTAGTGGATAAGAAATAAAATGACAAATCAGTGGTATCAATTAGATAGATAAAATAGAGGAATAAATGACCTTATTAACCTAGAGTTTGATAAGCTAAAAATTTCCAGCTTTTGGGATAAGAACTCACTATTTAACAAAAATTCTGGGAAAACTAAACAATAGCAAGGCAGGAATTAGGTATAGACCAATATTTTACACCCTGTATCTATGATGGTGAACAAATGGCACATGTGCCAAAGATGGCATGTAGAGACATCTCTATGGGCACTTACTACATCACCCACTAGAGTTAATTACTAGAAAGGCAGAGGGACTAATGCTGAGCTATTCACTTCTTCCTTTCCACTATGACTCTCTACCTATTTGCCCAGCAGTCCAATGGAAGCACTTACTCCTTCCTGAGTAGAGTGCATTTTGATTATATTGAATTAAAAAGCATTTGGATAAGCAAAACTAATGTAAACCAAGATTAAGAGGGAAACACCAAAATGGGGGAAAAACTTTTCTAGGAAACCTCTTTGATGAAGGCCTAATTTCTCAAATTTATAGAGAACTAAGTATTTTTTTAAGAATACAGACCATTCCCCAACTCACAAATGGTCAAAGGATGTGAACAAGCAATTTTCAGATGAAGGAATCAAAGCTAATCATCTGAAAAAGTGTTCTAAATAACTCTTAGAGAAATGCAAATTTAGACAATTCTCACCTATCAGATTGACCAATACAACATAAAGGAAATTGATATATGTTGTAGGTCCTGTGGCAAAATTGGAACACTAATTTAATGATGGTGGAGTTGTAAACTGATCCAAACATTCTGGAGGGAAATTTGGAACCATAACCAAGGGCACACTCTTTGATCCTCTGTTACCACTATGGGTCTTTATACCAAAGAGATCATACAAAAGAGGAAAGGAGCTACTTATGTAAAAAATATTTATATCAGCATTATTTAAAGTGGCAAAGAATGGGAAATTGGGGGGATTTCCATCATTTGGGTAATAGCTGAACAAATTGTGGTAGAAGTTGGTGATGGAACACTATTGTGCTATAAGATATAAGTAGTATAATTTCAGTAAAAAACTGGAAATATCTGCATGAACTTATTTAGAGTGAAATAATTTCCACGAGAACATTGTACACAGGAACAACAATATTGTACAATGATCAAACTTGTAAATATAGAGACCCGGCCTGGAGTCCCTATATGATTTTTACTTGTTGGTAATAACCTGAGGAGAAGGAAGACTAAGGAAATGGGTGAATAATAAAGACTCAGATACAAGTTAGCAGATATGAGGAGTGGTGCTAATTCCAATATTATTTCCCACTGAGAGCTAATGGGAAATATGAGGAATAAGAAAACACTTGGGGAGTAACAACTCCTTAATGCCTTCTATGGACAAGACAGTCTGAGGAGTAATAGGAAGCATGCAGGTGACACAGTCATGAGGAAAGAGAATAGGTGGGGAGTAACAACTCCTTAATGCCTCCTATGGACAAGAGAGTCTGAGCATTAATAGGAAGCATTGGGGCGACAGTGTCGTGAGGCTCAACAGGAAAAGATAGGACAGAGCACTTTGAAGATACAGGGAATTAAGAGTGTAAGAGAAGAGGAAGTAAGAGAATTCATGCTTGTTCCCCAGTATTTATTGGAGGTTTTAGGAACGTGGATTAGGAGGAGATCAACACATACATAACATGGCATAGGTCATAACACTGGTTGAATTGACAATGAAAAGATCAAAGAGGTGGAGATTAATCCAACCTGCGATTTGCAAATGAATGTACTTTGAGCCATGGTATGACTGTCAACACCCTAATCGAACCCATGCTTTGCAAATGAATGTACTCCAAGCCAGGGCAACTTGGCCTTCAAGGCCCAGCCCATGAATTTGCCCGTGTCTGACCATGCCGTTTGGTAAATGAATATACAGGATACAATATCAATACATCAATCCTACTTCCCAGATGCTAAGATGCCTGGTATGCTACAGTAAAACTTAGCAACTCTCTGTGATACAATGATCTAGGACAATTCTAAAAGACTTATAATAAAGTCCAGAGAAATAACTGTTGGAGTAAGATGTAAATCTAAGCATACTTTCTTTCACATTAGTTTATTTACAATTTTATTTTTGTGGCTTTGATTTTATATGAATATTCTCTTAAAATATTGACCAATTTAGAAACATTTTTTGCATGCTAACTCCTATATAATCCAGATCAAATTGTTTACCATCTTTGATAGGGGGAGGGATTGGATGGAGAAAGATAATTTAGATTTTATAATTTTGGATCATGTATGTTGAAAATTGTTATTACATCTAATTAGGAGAATACAATCTTTGAATACAAGAATTTTCCCACAATATCTATCTATCTATCTATCTATCTATCTATCTATCTATCTATCTATCTATCTATCTATCTATCTATCCTTCCCTATAGAATCAGTATTCATTAATGATAGCTATAATTCTCTTTATAAGAAGAAGATGTTTCCTATGGATTAGGACTTAAGGCTATTTAGAGCATTTTAAATTGTGAATTTCAAAACTATTCCACAGTAATCAGACCATTCTTTAGAAGATCTGATTTAGCTATTTCCATATCAATAACAATATAGATTCTTGGAATAACAGAATCAGGTCTTGGAAATTACATTCTCCACCCTACTCAGCTTAACAAGATTAGGAAGGGCTGCAGCAAACTCAAGATTGAATCATTTGAGAATATGGCCTTCAACAGACATGTGCAAAAAAAAAAAAAGGACAGACCTCTGGGCTGTCCCAAGTCAAGCTTGAGCTAAAATTGGCACATGTGAACCGCAGGAAGTGAGGTAGAAAAAAGCCTCTGGAGTTCT
Source organism: Monodelphis domestica (assembly GCF_027887165.1). Lineage (NCBI taxonomy): Eukaryota > Metazoa > Chordata > Mammalia > Didelphimorphia > Didelphidae > Monodelphis > Monodelphis domestica. Next base: position 358,605,398 of record NC_077228.1, read on the forward strand.
CATGACTTCCTGTGGAGAGGGCTAGAGTTCAGTTCGATCCTAGAGCTGGAGCTTCAAGGAGCCCCACAGACAGCTTTCCTTCAGACCAGTCATGTGAGTGATAAGGACTGACCCCTTTCTCTGCCTTGGCTCTCCAGGACCTTGAACTCCCACTTTGACTCAACCTGAGCCAGAGCAGTTTTTGAGTTAAAACTCCTTTCCTTCTCTCCCTCTCTCTCTCTCTTCCTCTAATATTTTCTTCCTCTTGTTGTAATTAAATCACCATAAAATTTGGCAGCTGAATTGAGTATTTTATTATTTGGGATTTCCCTTGGTGACCACTTAAATTTTGATTTTTTTATTCTCAACCATAATTTCAACCTTTATAGTTCATGCTTCTCTTCTCCACATTAGTTTAGCTTTACCCCTTACCTTCTTCCATGGAAGCAAGAAACTCTGTACTTATTTTTTTAGTTCAATTATTTATTTAATTAATTTAGAATATTTTCCAATGTTTACATAATTCATATTCTTTCCCTCCTCTCCTCCCCACCAGCCAATGAAATATTCAACTGGGTTCTACAAGTATCATTGATCAAGACCTATTTCTATATTATTAATACTTGCAAAAGAGGAATCATTCAGTTTTTACCCCGTCCCCCAAATATATCCCTTAGAACCATGCCATCAAGTAAATGTTTTTTTTTTCTTTTGTGTTTCTACTACCACAATTCTTTTTCTGGATGTGGGTAGTGTTCTTTCTCATAAGTCCCTCAGAATTGTCCTGTATCATTGCATTACTGCTAGTAGAGAAGTCCATTGCTAAATTCCAGCAGCCTGCTCTCTAGGGAGCTGGTAAAAACCTGGGTGGGCTTTCCTTAAGCAATAATTAGTTTCCACATGGCAGGGGACCTAAAGGGGAAGGGGAAAGAAGTATACCCTTACAAACATGAAGTAAAATTACAAACATGGCTCATTCTATGAAAGAGCAGTACCTTACTTATTTCAAACAGCTTCCAGCTTTAGGATATTGTTTTTTTTTCTTTCTACCACTTATCCTTTCAATTATCTTGTCTTACATTCAAGGGAGAAATTAATCTCCCTACAACCCTTTGCCATTTGGGCCTGGCCAGTCTCTAAGGTTCATCCAGTTTAAGATTCCCCAAAACCATGTTCTCCCTCACTATGGGAAATTCCAGAGTCCTGACCAAAAAATCTGAAAAGATAGAGAAAGGAATTTTAAAGAGATTGAGGTGAAAATTTTAAGCCTTTCATACTCTATTGTTTTATGAAAGTCTCTGAATTTTGTTGTATTTTGCTGATTGTTTTGTTTAAGATTTAATTTTGTTATTTTAAGTTCATATATTAATGTATTCAATACTATTCTGTTACACTGACTCAATTTAATCTACTGTGTTTTAACTATTAGATGTATTCTGTTACTTTTTTCCCTATAACTATACTGAACAAAATAATGTAAAGTCCACAAGCAGCTTTTTCTTCCATTTTGTATTTAAGTGTCACATAGATTATGGATGGACTTCATCAAAACTGCTTACAATTATATAACAACCTTTACAAAAGTGAATGAGCTAAATAACTCAAATTGATTTTAAAGGGTCTTTAGACATGATTTTTAGATTTTTTTCAACAACTCTGATCATTTTGCCTGCTTCTGACTTATTTGTAACAAGAGGTAAAGAGTACATTTTAGTAGCTGAAATGAAGCACTATTATAATCCCCACCTTAAATTTGTAAAAATGTGAATGGATTGGGCATAACAGTCTCATACCAAAAGAGCTGGGAAGTTGTTCCTAGGGCATGGTACCCCTGGATGGATCCCAAGAGGGAGCATTTCCCATTTGTAACTCTTCAGCATACTCTACCCTTCCACCAGAATGATCTAGATTCTTGGTGACATTTTTAGACCCAACATCAATTGTACAGAATTTTATTTTATTATAGACTGCTCTGCCACACTTTTGTAATGATGGCAGTAATAGAATTTAAAATATTTGCCAAGGTTGAAAGATTTGCTACATCTGTAAAAATTTGTGACCAATATCCATCAATTCATAGGTTTTTTAATGTCAAACAGCAGACTCATGTGAATCCTAATGATAGTGGGTTTGTTTGCTATTGTTATTAAATGGACTAATATAACTTTGGGGATTTTGATACTTGTTGAATGTGCATTACCTTTTGTACTACTGTTCTTTATAAAAACAGTTAGTGGATCATGGCCAAGTTTGAAAAGGAAATGGATCTCATCTTTTGGGTAAGAAACCTTTGTTTTCTACCTTTCCTAAGCTGACACAGTGTGTCATTGATTGTAAGCAATATATTTTTGATTTTTAAAAGCTTTATTATTGTTTTTGCTTGCATTTGCAATATACTATTTCAATTTTATTTTTGCTCTCCTTTTTGTATTTGAAGCACATTTCAACAGTATTGAGAATAGTTTTCTTTACCTTTTTTTGATTTCACTGTAATATGTTAAAATATATATGTGCTATAATATTAATACATACCCAAAAAGTTTAGACTATGAAAACCAGCCATTTATTGATAAATAATATGGGACTATGATTAATGATTATGTCTGATTCCAGGAGAAGGGAACAAAAGAACCATTATACAGTGCCAAGAAATACAAGGTTAAGGAGACCAACCAATCCCAGTTGGGTTGATGAAAATATGTACAGTGCCAAGGAGCACATGGTCAAAAGGGACCAAACCAATCCAGGTAGGATGGATGAATGTCTAAGCCAATACAAAAGGACTTGTACCTGTTGTAAGACTCGAGGTAGTGGCTCTTGACATATGTTAAGAAGTAAGACAACTTGTGCCACACTAGTTGTGAAATACTCACAGACAAGTACCAAAATTTGGCTATCAACCTGGCTCCCCTATCTCTGAGAGTGAAGGTAAAATCAGACCAGGGAATGACACTTCCCTATCACACAAAAATCGAGTCCTTTTCTCTCTCTTATAGTATGACAACTTCCTGTAGTCTTGGTTGCAAATGAATAAGTGAAATATCACTGCATTTGTCCAACAGACTTGTGGGAGAGAAATTACTTTAACTGGGCTCTTATTCAAGGACTTGTTATAGATTTATTTTCTTTTATTTAGAATTTTTATCTAGAAGCTATCTTTTCTCTTTTATTTGAAATTTTTTGATGTTTTTTTTTTATTTCTCTTGCCAATTGATTCAGATGCCTCATAACTCAGCCATGCATTCCTAAGTGATCCTTATGTTTTTCAACATCCTCTTCAAGAGGGAATGTATTATTATTCTAAAATGCAAAGTATAAATTCTTTTGAGAGTGATTTTAGGATAAGAAACATGCTACCTTTCTGAATCCAGAAACTGAACTGTTTGGTGAAGGCACCATTAAGATGCCTAAACATACCACACATTGCACCAGAAGATCCAGAGTAAACTTTGGGATGTGGTCATTTGAACTGTGTTGAGAATTGTGTTTGTTTTGAATGTATACTCTTATGCTGAAGGGGACTGCCGCCAATTGTCTTTTTTTCAATGTGCCTAGTAATCATTGGTTTTGTTCTTTTCCCTTTTATCTCCCAAATTATGGTAATTTAAAAGTTGGTTATGTTTACAAGATCCATTGGAGAAACCAGTCTTCCACTGGATCTCAGGGGGAATGTGTAATTGAAAATTTGTTACCCTAAAAAGTACTATATTTCCTGGGAGCCCACTGACTTCATGTTGTTATGTACTTCCTGTAGAAGGAGGATATTTGTGAATGGGCAGTCCTCTTGGGCCTCTTTGGCTTGATGACAGCAAGCTTGGTGGTGGCTAGGCAGGTGTCTGAACTGGCTGATCAGCCATGGGCATATTTTTTTTTTGGCATTCCTTTAATTCCTTTATTTCTCATTATCTTTACCTCAAAGTTGTTGTGATTTGCATTTTTATAATTATAAGAGATTTAGAACACTTTTTCATGGGTTTATTGATATTTTTGATTTCTTTATCTGAAAACTGCCTATTCGTGTCCCTTGCCCATTTATCAATTAGGGAATGGCTTGATTTTTTTTTTGTACAATTGATTTAGTTCATTATATAATTTAGAAAATAGACCTTTGTCAAAAGTTTTTGTTATAAAGATTTTTCCCAATTTGTTGCTTCCCTTCTAATTTTGAATGCATTGGTTTTATTTGCATCAAACCTTTTTAATTTAATGTAATCAAAATTATTCATTTTACATTTTGTAATATTCTCTATTTCCAGTTTGTCCTTAAATTATTTTCTTTCTCATAGATCTGACAGGTATACTATTCTATGTTCACCTAATTTACTTGTAGTTTCCTTCTTTATACTTGTCATTTACCCATTGCGAATTTATCCTGGTATAGGGTATGAGATGTTGATTCATACGTAATCTCTACCATACAATTTTCCAGTTTTCCCAGCAGTTTTTGTCAAATACTGGGTTCTTGTCCCAAAAGCTGGGATCTTTTGGTTTATTGTATACTATCTTGCTGAGGACATTTACCCCAAATCTATTCCATTGATCCTCCCTTCTTTCTCTTAGCCAGTACCATATTGTTTTGATGATCAATGTTTTGTAGTACAGTTTAATATCTGGTACAACTAGGCCCCCATACTTCACAAGTTTTTTCATTATTTCCCTTGATGTTCTTGATTTTTTATTCTTCCAAATGAATGTTGTCATAATTTTTTCTAATTTAATAAAAAATGTTTCTTGGTAGTTTGATAGGAATGGCACTGAATAAGTAAATTAATTGGTTGAATCCCTGAAATTATGGAATGGTTTTTATTTGTAAAAGGGTAGGGAATGTATTTATAAAGATCAACATTTTACTAAAGCATTGAAATACTTTTGAATGGCTGTTTACTACATTTTTATGAACACATGCAGATCAGTATATAACATGAGGAAATTCAGAATTTAGCTTTTCAAAATAATTTTATGATTGAATTTAGCTCTTTGTCTTGAATCAGTTCATGCTTATGTTTACATAACTAAAAATCAGGTCAATTGGGGTCATAGGACCACAGATTTAGACCTGGATAGGATGTGAGAGGCCATTTAGTTCAACTCCTTAGAAGATTATTTATAATTTAAAATATACTGAAAATATCAAATACAAATGTCAAGTTGTTAATGGTATTCATTCTAAAATATTCATATTTACAATTATTCTTATGAATGCATATAATCCATTGCATATTCATCAGTTCAATGATACCACTTTTGTTTCAAAAATTAAAAATAAAAATATTAGTTCTAAAAATATTGCATATTGTTCTAATTCCTATAATAACCCTATATGCTGAACCAAATCCACAGACAAATATAACGAGTTTATCCTACAAAAGTCAGAAAAGGAATAAGAACATGTATACTTTAAAAGTTTCCTTTCAAAAATAAATCCTTTATGATATATTTATTTCAGGAAAAGAAAAACTTTTTAATAATTGACTAATAGTCAAAATATTTAGTGACTACAAATGGTATTATGGGTAGCATCATATCGGAATGTGAAGTCCATGACTATCTGAATAGATAAATAGATAAAAAGTTGGGGAATTGAGGGGTGGAAAGTAAAGAGGAATGGAGGGGAGGATGGAGAACAGGAGGGTCGAGGGATTAGAGGGAAAAAGAAGGAAAAAATTAGAAAAGTGAGTTTGGAAAACAACCAGAGATTTAAATAATAGTAACAAAGAGATTTCAGGTCAATTATATAGAAATATGAACATATGTTTCTACACATGATAGAAATGGCAAGTCAATTTATCATAAACATAGGTTTGAAACACAATTGGAATGGTACTCTATTGATTCATGGGATTTAAAGCTACAAGAATTTTTTGAAATTATCAAGCCTAATGCTTATTTATAGTATAGTAGATTTAAAGATATATTTTTCCAGATTATATGTCAATAACAATTCATTTTTTTTCTTTTAGGTTTAATTTCAAACATTTTTCCTTGGTTACAAAAATAATTTTATTTCCCTCCATCCCCTCCGCCACCCATAGCCGATGTGCAGTTTGATTGGGTATCACCTGTGTTCTTGATCAGAACCCCATTCCATGTTGTTGGTATTTGCAATACGGTGTTCATTTGGAGTCTATTTTCCCATTCATATCTCATTCGACCCATATCATTAAGCTGTAGTTTTTCTTTAGTGTTTTTACTCCTACAGTTTTTCCTCTGGATGTGAATAGAGTTTCCCCCCCCCCCCAGGTTGTTCAGGGTCATTGAATTACCACCAATGGAGGAGTCCGTTACCTTCAATTGTACCACAATGTCTCTGAGTACAATGTTCTCCTGGTTCTGCTCCTTTCGCTCTGCATCACTTCCTGGAGGTTGTTCCAGTCCCCATGGAATTCCTCCACTTTATTATCCCTCTTACCACAATAGTATTCCATCACCAACATATACTACAATATGTTCAGCCATTCCCCAATTGAAGGGCATCACCTCATTTTCCAATTTTTGGCCACCACAAAGAGTGCAGCTATGAATATTCTTGTACATGTCTTTTTCCTTATTATCACTTTGGGGTACAGACCCAGCAGTGCAATGGCTGGATCAAATGGCAGACAGTATTTTATTAGCCTTTGGGCATAGTTCCAGATTTCCCTCCAGAATGTTTGGATCAATTCACAACTCCACCAGCTATGAATTAATGTCCCCACTTTGCCAGATCCCCTCCAGTATTCATTACTTTCCATAGCTGTCATGTTAGCCAATCTACTAGGTGTGAGGTGATACCTCAGAGTTGTTTTTATTTGCATCTCTCTGGTTATAAGAGATGTAGAGCACTTTTTTATGTGCTTATTAATAGTTTTGATTTCTTTATCTGAAAACTGCCTATTCGTGTCCCTTGCTCATTTATCAATTGGGGAATGGCTTGATTTTTTGTACAATTGGTTTAGCTCTTTATACATTTGAGTAATTAGACCTTTGTTGGAGGTTTTTTGTTATGAAGATTGTTTCCCAGGTTGTTATTTCCCTTCTGATTTTGGTTACATTGGTTTTACTTGTACAGAAACTTTTAAATTTGATGTAGTCAAAATTATTTATTTTACATATTGTGAATATTTCTAAGTCTTGCTTGGTTTTAAAATTATTCCCTTCCCAAAGGTCTGACATGTATACTCTTCTGTGTTTGCCTAATTTACTTGTAGTTTCCTTCTTTATGTTCAGGTCATTCACCCATTCTGAGTTTATCTTGGTTTATCTAATCTCTCCCACACTATTTTCCAATTTTCCCAGCAGTTTTTATCAAATAGTGGATTTTTGTCCCCAAAGCTGGGGACTTTAGATTTGTCACAGACTGTTTTACTGAGGTCCCTTACCCCAAGTCTATTCCACTGATCCTCCTTTCTGTTTCTTAGCCAGTACCAAATTGTTTTGATGACCACTGCTTTATAGTATAGTTTGATGTCTGGGATTGCAAGGCCTCCTTCCTTCACATTTTTTTTTTCATTATTTCCCTGGATATCCTTGATCTTTGTTCTTCCAAATGAACTTTGTTATGGTTTTTTCTAATTCCATAAAGAAGTTTTTTGGAAGTTCGATGGGTATAGCACTAAATAAATAGATAAGTTTGGGTAGGATGGTCATTTTTATTATTTTAGCTCATCCCACTCATGAGCACTTACTGTTTTCCCAATTGCTCAAATCTATTTTTACTTGTGTGGAGAGTGTTTTGTACTTGAGTTCATATAGTTCCTATGTTTGTCTTGGCAGATAGATTCCTAGGTGTTTTATATTGTCTAAGGTATTTTGAATGGGATTTCTCTTTTTATTTCCTGCTGCTGTGATGTGTTGGAAATATATAACAATGCTGATGACTTATGTAGGTTTATTTTGTATCTTGGAACTTTGCTAAAGTTGTTGATTATTTCCACTAGCTTTTTGGTTGATGCTCTAGTATTTTTAAGTAGACCATCATATCATCTACAAAGAGTGATAGCTTGGTCTCCTCATTGCCAATTTTAATACCTTCAATTTCTTTTTCTTCTCTAATTGCTACTGTTAGTGTTTCTAGTATAATGTTAAATAACAGTGGTGATAAGGGGCATCCTTGGTTCACTCCTGATCTTATTGGAAATGCATCTAATTTTTCCCCATTGCAGATGATGTTTGCTGATGGTTTTAAATATATACTATTTATTATTTTTAGGAATGACCCTACTATTCCAATGCTTTCTAGTGTTTTTAGTAGGAATGGGTGTTGTGTTTTATCAAAGGATTTTTCTTTGTCTATTGAGATAATCGTTTGATTTTTGTTGGTTTGCATGTTGATATGGTCAATTATGTGGATGGTTTTCCTAATATTGAACCATCCTTGCATTCCTGGTATAAATCCTACTTGATCATAGTGAAAGATCCTCCTGATCACTTGTTGGTGTCTTTTTGCTAGTATCCTGTTTAAGATTTTTGCATCTCTGTTGTGAATCTTAAAATTTCTCATTCTTGTGAATCTTAAAAATTCTCAGACTCTACTTCAGAAGATTTGATTAAGCTAAACCCATTTTAAACAATGAAGGTACTTGATCAGGAATGTTGGGGACTTCTAACATTACTCCACCCATATTTGAGCATACTTTAGGTTAAGATAAAATTGTAAACCTCCTTACTGAACAATGGAAAGTTACCTAGCCCATACTTAAAGTAAATCTAAAACCCTTAAGCTATTTCTATTTTTAGATCTAATACAAAAAGGTGCTAAGTACCTATGAAGGTCAAATTAATCACTGAAAGGTAAAACAAGCTTAGCAAGAGGTGTGGGATTTTAGTCTACCCAGAGAAGGTGATAACAAGATGTGAATGAAGAATGGTCAGTCCTTTGGAAAATGTCTACTGTGATTGGTAGATGTAAAAACTTAGGGGAGGTAACATAGGAGAAAATTCTCTTTAAAAGGAGGTCAGAAGGCCTCTGAAAGGCAATTCAGCTTTGGTAGCTGAGTTGGAACTCAGACTAGTTGGAGTAGCTGGATTTCTCTGAACACTAGAATCTTGCTTGTGACAAATCTTGTAGTGAGTGGATTAAAGACTGAGTGGTCTCTCTCTTAAGACCAACATGGCCTAGGCCATTCATACTATATTTCTCTTATTCTCTCTCCTTTTTCTTAATTCCTTAATTTGTATTAATTAAAATCTCCATAAAACCCAGCTGACTTGGGTATTACATATTTGGGAATTTTCCCCATGGCAACCACTTTATTTTTAATATAAAAATCAAGACATAAAAATTATCTTTACAGTTTTGGCAATTCAAAGTCTTGAAACAATATTTTCACGGTCACAGTTTAAGGCAACCACTCTTTTAACTGTAACACTATCCATTAGGGAGATTGGTCTGTAGTTTTTTTTTTCTCCATTTTTGACCTGCCTGGCTTTGGAATCAGTACCATATTTGTGTCATAAAAAGAATTTGGCAGAACTCCCTCTTTGCTTATTATGTCAAATAGTTTGTATAATATTGGGATTAGATGTTCTTTGAATGTTTGATAGAATTTACTTGTGAATATATCAGGCCCTGGGGATTTTTTCTTAGGCAATTCTTTGATGGCCTGTTGGATTTCTTTTTCTGATATGGGATTATTTAAGAATTCTAATTCTTCTTATGTTAGTCTAGACAATTTATATTTTTGTAAATATCTGTCCATATCACCTAGATTGGCATATTTATTGCCATAAAATTGGGCAAAGTAGTTTTTAATGATTGCCTTAATTTCCTCTTCATTGGAGGTGAGGTCCCCCTTTTCATCTATGATACTGTTAATTTGCTTTTCTTCATTCCTTTTTTTTAATTAGACTGACCAGTACTTTGTCTATTTTGTTTATTTTTTCAAAGTACCAACTTCTAGTCTTATTTATTAGTTCAATAGTTATATCACTTTCAATTGTATTAATTTCTCCCTTAATTTTTTGGATCTCTAATTTGGTTTTCTTCTGGAGGTTTTTTATTTGTTCGCTTTCAAGTTTTTTGATTTACATGTCCAATTCATTGATCTCTGCCCTCCCTAATTTGTTAATATATGCACTCAAACATATGAATTTTCCTCTGAGTACTGCTTTGGCTGCATTCCATAAAGTTTGAAAGGGTGTCTCACCATTGTCATTTTCTTCAATGAATTAGTTAGAGAACAATATTAATTGTTTCTATGATTTGTTCTCTAACTAACTGATTTTAGAGTATCATATTATTTAATTTCCAATTAATTTTTGATTTGATTTTCCACATACTGTTACTGATCATTATTTTTATTGCCTTGTGATCTGAAAAGGCTGCATTTATTATTTCTGCTTTTCTGCATTTGTATGCCATGTTTCTGTGACCTAGTTAGTGTATGGTCAATCTTTGTGTATGTGCCATGTGGTGCTGAAAAGAAGGTGTATTCCTTTTTGTCCCTATTTATTTTTCTCCATATATCTATTAACTCTAATTTTTCTAAGATTTCATTCACATCTTTTACCTCTTTCTTATTTAATTTTTATTTGATTTATCTAAATTTGATAGTGGTTGGTTCAGGTCTCCCACTAATATAGTTTTACTATCTTTTTCCTCCTTCAATTCTCCTAGTTTCTCCATTAGAAATTTGGGTGCTAGACCATTTGGTGTATACATGGTGATTAGTGATATTTCCTCATTGTCTATACTCCCTTTTATCAGGATGTATTTACCTTCCCTATGCCTTTTAATCAGATCTATTTATGCTTTGACTTTGTCAGATATCATGATTGTAACTCCTACATTTTTCTATCAGTTGAGGGCAAATAGATCTTACTCCAACCTTTAATTCTGTCCTTGTAAGTATCTATCCATCTCATGTGTGTTTCTTGAAGACAACATATGGAAGGGTTTGGGATTCTAATCCATTCTGCTATTCATCTGTTTTATGGGTGAGTTCATCCCATTTATGTTCAAAGTTATGATTGTCACTTGTAAATTCCTTGGCATTTTGATCTCCTACCCTAATTCTGATCTTTCTTCTTTTTCCATAACCTTTTAAACCAGTGATTCATTTTAAATCAGTCCCCCTAGTTCCCTCCCTTGATATGCTTCCCTTTCTAGGCCCTCCCTTTTTGTTCCCTTCTTGTTTGTTTGCCTTTTTTAGGGTCTGTTAACTTCCCTCTCCCTTCTCCTTCCCTCCCTTTTTATACTCCCTCCCCCTTCCCCCCTTAAATTTTCCCTTCTCCCTTACCCTGTTGGATAAGACAGAATTCAAGATCCCAATGGATCTAGATGCTCTTCCCTCTCAGAGTTGATTTCACTGAAAGTAAGGTTTAAGTAATACCAATTAGCAATCTCTTCCTCTCCTTATAGGAGAATTCTTCCCCTCCCCTTCCCATGTGTATCTTTGTGTCAGAAAGATGTATTTTATTTATTTATATTTCTTCAAGTATATCTTAGTATATCAAAGATCCCCCCTCCCTTTATCTTAAAAGACTTCCTCCTAGAATGGTGCCTGTAGGACCCCTAGAGGTACAACACTCCTTCCTTTTGATGCCTGACTCCCCTTTAAATTTGCTGGGGAGGGACCTTCTATGAAAACTCAGAGCCACAGGAAAAGAGGTAAAAACAAGGAGCACAGACTAAACCTGAATAGTGCCAATAGAGCACACAAGAAATATTAAAGTGAGACTCGAGGTTGCGACGCTTAATTTATGTTTAAGTGGTAGGACTTCCTTGTATCTACACTCTTTATGAAGTACTTAAACAAGTACAAAGCTTGACTATCATGCTGGCTCCCTACATCCCTGAAGAAAAAAAAAATCAGAAGAGGGAATGACATTTCCCCATCAAAATAGAATTCTAATTCTTTTCTTCTTATATTATGGCAACTTCCTGTAGTCTTGTCTACAAATGGCTAAGTGAAACATTACTGCATTCTGTCCTACATACTTGTGGGATAGAAATTACTTTAAACTGGAACTATACAAGGCCTATTTTGAATTTTTCTTATGTTTTTGATTATTTTTCTATTCTTTTGATAATTGACACATACACCTCCATAACTGAACATTGCATTCTGAGCTAAACTTGATATGTTTTAATACTTACTTCAGGGGGGATTGTATTTTAATTTAAAATCTAAGAATTTTTGAATTTTTTTGTTTGAGATTGTATTTTTATAAAAATCCAAGAATTTTGAATTTTGTTTAAGATTTTACTGTTATAAAAAAAATCAAAGATTTTGATTCTGTTCGAGAAAAGATCTTCAAGGAAGAAGCTTGAAACTTTTATATACAGAGAATGAACTGTTGGAGAAAGATGCCAAAAACCTACACTTCATCAAAAGATCAAGAATGAACTTTGGATATGATTGATTGGACTGAACTTTTGATTGAACATTTATTGTAATTATACACATTTATGCCAAAACGGACTGCCCCTAATTTGGCTTTCTGTCAATGCGCCTAGCAAAACATTGGCTTTGCTTTCTTTTCTATTTCCTCTCTCAGTATTCTAATTTCTCTTAGAAAATTTAATATTGTGTATATCTATAGTTAGAAGTGCATTTAGAACTACAAAATGATTATGTTAAATGATCAATGGGGAGACTATCTCCCAATGATCATCAGGGGGGATTGTAAACCTTAAAATTTCTTAGACTTATGAATGTTGGAAATTTCCCCATTGGGAAATCTCATACTGGAAAAAATTTCCTACTGATAGTAAGAACTCTATTGGAATGTGAACCCCCTTGGCATGGGAGGATCCTTCTCCTCCCTACCTAAGACTACTTTAGGACAGAAACCTTTTGCTAAACAATGGAAAGGGCTTTGACCTATGCTTAAGCATAGAACAGGAAGTTCTTTGAGTCATGATTGATTTTAGAATTGATACAATAGAGATACTTGGAATGACGGAACCAGGTCTTGAAACTACAATCTCCACCCTACTCAGAGTAAAAGGATTTAGGAAGGGCTGCAGCAAGGATCAAGATTTAATTATTTGAGAATATGACCTTCAACAGACATGTGCAAAGGGGCAGACCTCTGGGCAGTCCTAGGTTAAGCTAGAGCCACCATTGGCACAGGGAAGACATGGACAGTGATTGGTAGATGTGAGAACTGAGGGGAGGGAACTTAGATGGTTTCCTTAAAGATAGCGGGGCCTAAGGACTAGGGAGTTGGAGCGGTTTTGCTCTGAGAGGTTGTGCTCTGAGAAGTTTGCTCTGAAGGAGGCTGGAGGTGGAGGCCGCTGAGACTGTTTCTCCATTTTCATCACGTGAGTGATAGGGACTGAACTCTTTTCTTTGCCTCAGCTATCTAAGGGCTTGGGCCTTTTGGCCCAGCCTAAACAGAAGGGGTATTTAAGCCCTATTCCCTTCTCTCCCCTTTCTCTCTCTCTCTCTCTCTCTCTCTCTCTCTCTCTCTCTCTCTCTCTCTCTCTCTCTCTCTCTCTCTTTCTCTCTCTCTCTCTCTCTCTCTCTCTCTCTCTCTCTCTCTCTCTCTCTCTCTCTCTCTCTCTCTCTCTCTCTCTCTTTCTAATACCTTTCTTCCTCCTGTTTGTAATTAAACTCCATAAAAGGTTGACTGCTGACTGGAGTTTTCATTTAGGAATTACATAGCTGAATTCCTTGGCGACCTTAAATTAATATATATCAGTCTTTTAAAGTGATTTCCTTGTCACAATATCATCTTAATGCCCCAATCTTTCCCTATGAGTGATTCTTCTAATTACTCTAATAATGCATACAATTTTTGAGTTACACATTACATTTTCCCCACATATTCATATATATATATATATATATGTATATATACATATATATATATATAATTTGATATAAATGTAGTTCTTATAGAAGAAAGTTTGAATAAAAGACAAAAATAACATTTTTCTCCTTTTCCCTTTCCTTCATATTTACTTTTTCATGTTTCTCTTGCTCTTTGTGTTTGGATGTCAAACTTTCCTCTGAGTTCTGGTCTATTCTTTACAATTACTTGGATTTCTTCTATTTTGTTGAATGCTCATACTTTCCCCTGGACGTATATAGTCAGTTTTGATGGATAGGTTATCCTTGGTTGAAGACCCCATTCTCTCACCTTTCTTAATATCATGTTCCAGGCCTTATGTTCATTCAGTGTAGAAGTTGCCAGGTCTTGTGTGATCTTGATTGGTATTCCTTTGTATCTAAATTGTCTCTTTTTGGCTTCTTGTAGGATTTTTTCTTTTGCTTGAAAACTTTGGAACTTGGCAATTATATTCTTGGAAGTTGTCTTTTGGGGATTTAGTGTAGAGGGTGTTCTATTAACTTTTTCAATGCCTATATTTCCCCCTTGTTCTAGAATCTCTGGGAAGTTGTCTTGGATAATATCTTGTATTATGATATCAATATTTCTATTTATTTCTGGCTTTTCAGGTAGACCAATGATTTTCAGATTGTCTCTCCTTCCTTTGTTCTCCTGACCTGTCACCTTGTCAGTGAGATATTTTATATTTTCTTCTAATTTCTTAGTCTTTTGACTTTGCTTTATTAATTCTTGCTCTTTTGTAAGATCATTGTTTTCCAGTTGCCTGATTACCTTTAAAGACTGGTTTTCCTTTTAAGTTTGATCTGTCCTGCTTTTTGAGGCTTCCAACTGTTTCTCCAATTGGAATTTTTTGACGCCTCAGATTGTTGAATTCCCTTTGCATTATTTCCCTTTTTTCCTGCCAGAAGGATTCCATATTTTTGATAACTTCCAATTTAAATATTTTAAGAGCTTGTGGACAATTTCCATTTCTTATGGAAGGTTTTGGAGCATTTATTTGGGTTCCCTCTTCTGGTATTTCCTCTGTATTTTGCATTTTCCTCTGTCAAAAGTGTCCAAAGTTGACCCCTTCTTCTTGCTTTACTTGGTGTTGGGATGTTGTTCCTGGGCACTGTTTGCCATCTCTATGGCTTTTTATTCTCTTTCCAGTCAGAAATCTGAGTAAGGAGGGCTGGCTCTCTGTGTCTGGGTCTAATGATCAAGGCTTTTTCCTCGGGCAAATTCTCGATTCTCCACAGCTGCACTATCTTCCTGGGGGAGTCCAAGGTCTGCCCTCCCCTGCTGCTGGCATTTTGGGTGTTACTGCTCTTAGGGGTAAGTCCTTAGTGGTCTTAGTTAACTCCTAAGACCTATAAGTGCCCCTTGCTCACTTCAGGGGTGCCCTTCACACACTTGTTGATTATGGTGTACTGGTTCTGAGCATCCACGTTCTGAGCTCCCCTTGCTCACCTGCAGGGGTTTCAGGTGTTACTGCTTTCAGGGGTAAGTCCTTGGTGGTCTTAGTTAGCTCCCTGGACCTGGAGCTGCCTGTTGATCAGTCCTGGGGTGTCCCTCCCTCACTCATTGATTCTGGTGTACAATGACTTTAACTCTGGCTCCATAAGTGTGGTGGGGAAGGGTAGACCAGCTCAGGTTTGGGTGGGAGCTTTTTTGTTCCCATATAGTGGAGTTCCCCCGTTCTTATGAGGATCGTTTTTTGGAGGTCTTTTGAGGTCGTTTGTATTGTTGGGTCTGAGGAAGGGAAGGGGACTGCATTTAATCTGCAGCCATGCTTACCTGGAAGTCCATCAATAACAATTCTTAACAATTATTTTTCTCATACTTTGCTATCCATATTCTCTCATTTCTTCCCTCTTTTTCCCCTTCACCAAGATGGCTGATAAGGATTGAAGTTGTACATATGTTATGTATAACATATTTCCATGTTCATTATGTGAAAAAGACACATATTAGTTACACTAGAGGAAAATTCATGAAGGAAGTCAAATGAAGAATGTTATATTCCCACCTGCATTCACTCCATCTGTACTTTCTATGGTGGCGGTTAGTTTTTTTCATCATGAGTCTCTTGGTGTTGTCCTGGATGCCTACTTTGTTAATAATAGTTATGTCATTCACAATTGATCATTGTATACTATTGTTAGTATGTACAATCTTATCTTCATTCTATACTCTTCACTTTACATTACTTAATAAAAATTGTTCCTTCCTTATGATCAGCTTGCTAATCATTTGTCATGGCACAATAGTATTCTGTTACAATTATCTACCATGACTTACTCAGCAAATCCTCAAATGATGGGCACCTCTTCAGTTTCTAATTCTTTGCCACAACAAAAAAGCTGCTATAAATAATTTTGTATAAGTTCTTTTCCCCATCTTTGATCTCTTTGGGCTATAGACCTAGTAGTGTTATTGCTGGGTCAAAGTTTATTCTTAGTTTAAAGCCCTTTCACCATGGCTCCAAATTGTTCTTCCAAATGGTTAATTCTGATATCAATAAATTCACAGCTCCATCAACAGTGTATTAGTGTGCAATTTTCCATATCCCTTTCAACATTTATCATTTTCATTTTTTCTATATTAACCAGTCTGAGAGTTATGAGGTAGTACCTTAGAGTTATCTTAATTTGTTTTTCTTTAATTAATAGTGATTTGGTATTTGTTTGCCTATGACTAAAGAGTTTTAATTTCTTCATTTGAGAATTGCCTGTTCATATCCTTTGACCATTTATCAATTGGGGAATGCTTTGTATTTTTATAAATTTGACTAAGTTCTCTATTGATTAAGAAATGAGACTTTATCAATAGCACTTTAAAGATTTTTTCACCCAGTTTGCTATTTCCCTTCTAATCTTGGTTGCATTGGTTTCCTTTATGCAAATCCTTTTAAATTTAATGTAGTCAAAACTATCTGTATTACATCTCAAAATACCCTAGATTTAGAGTTGAAAGTTACTTTAGAGTTTATGGAGTCCATTTTCCTAATTTTCCAGACAAGGTAATGAAGACCCAGAGAGGTTATATGACTTACCCTGGATCATTGAATTAGGGCTTGTCTGAGGTAGCATTTGAATTAGGGTCTTTCTGTCTCCATGTCCAGTCCTGTCCTTTGCTATGCTATGCTCCCTTTCTTAATTGATGAGGAAACTGAGGCACAAAAATGAAGTTGCTTAGATTGGAACACAGAACTCATGATTCTAAATCAATTGTTCTAATATTGACACTCTACTTTCCTAAACTGATAAGTATTAGTTATAGTTTTGTTGTTTCTAATCCCATAACATTTGCACCCTACAATAAAAGTTATATATTTACCATTTTAGGCTTTTATAATTAAATTTAGGCCATGGTTACTAGGTGTACCACATTTATACACACACATCCCCAAAACAAAAGACCTCTCATTCACCTCCATGAAGGCTATACAACTATAAAGTTTTAACTCCTTCATATATACTCTTGCCCTATTAGGTTTGTAAAATGAGACTAAGTTAGCTCTAAAATTACTTAGTTGTTTTCTCAAAAAGTGAATCACCATGCCTGAAGGGGTAAACATTAAATAGATGTTTGTTAAGTGATTGATTGATTGGCCCTGATGCTTCTCTCAAATAATGGTTACTTTTCTGCCCCCTAACTTACTTTTTAGAAAATGACCACCAGAATTACCTAGGGTTATGATGACATTAGTGGATTCATAATATAAAGCACTAAAAATGTAACGTTTTCATTTTTTAGTTAAGAGCCCTAGAAATATCTTATAAAGACCAGAAGCAAGGCAAGAGATCTTCTTGTGGTAGACCATCAGGAGAAATGAAAACTTCTGGTAGGACTCAGCTGAATTCTAATATGCCTTCTCTAAAGTAATGGGGGAAGGGAAGAGGAAAGAAGATAGAGTGGCTTCTTGGTCTCTTCAATTTAAGGTGAAAAGACTGACATTGTCAACTCTAACAGCTGCTCTATAGAAACTCATGTTTTGAGGCTTTTTAGTTTCAGTAGCTTCCTGGGGAAACACTTGATTTTTTCTGGGAGCGTCTTCAGTGCTTCATGTTATGTATATGGAGTGCACTTAAACGTCCTACAAGAACAGATGCTTTCATGGTCCTTTTGCTTTTTCAATACAGGGTTTTGTATATGTCTGGAAAAGCACTCAAAGGACGTGCTTTTGAAGTATGTCACTTAAATTAGGTAAAGAAGCATGAATAGAGAGAATATACTTCTGGATTATACTGACACATGAATGGCTTTTTTTTTGGTACAGGGTTTTGTGCTTAGAATAAAGAACTAGAGTGTTGTTTAAAAAGTTGTAGCAATACATTGATAAATTACAAGTAAATCATTGTAATTTCATATTACAATGATTTGCAAATGTACCACATCCCCACCAACTCCCTAAATAGAACAAAGAAAATCAATTAATAAGGGAAAAGAAGGAAAGAAGTAGATGCAATTGCTATTTCCATTTTAAAAACAAATAAATTGAGACAAACAGAGGTCAAGTGATTTGCTCAGGATCACTCAGCTAGTGCAAAACACCAGTGGTTTCCTGATCCATCTTCCCTAACCCTGATCCAGCTTCATTCACCCAACCTCACCTGATTGGCCCCAGCTTCCTGAAGCAGTAGCTTCCCAATGTAGAGGTATTAATGATCCTGGACTTCTATGTCTCCATACTTTGATGACTGGCTGACCAGATGTGCTTCTCAGGGAAGCCCTGTCAGGAAATGTGTTGGTCCTATCATAGCTAGTATGTATTTGAAGCCAAATTTGACCTCAGTTTATTTGACTGGATTTGGCATTTTACAACCTTAATTTATCCATTTATTTGCTGAGAAGAGAAAAGCCAGCCTAGGTCCATCACTAATTTGAAAAATCTCCACTAGGT
The DNA here is from genome assembly GCF_027887165.1 of Monodelphis domestica. Taxonomy (NCBI): domain Eukaryota; kingdom Metazoa; phylum Chordata; class Mammalia; order Didelphimorphia; family Didelphidae; genus Monodelphis; species Monodelphis domestica. Next base: position 358,624,038 of record NC_077228.1, read on the forward strand.
ATAGAATATTACTGAGAATATTCCAGTTATCTAATGGGAGTTTTCTTAATTCCCCTTTCCCCCTATCAAACCTTGTAGTTTGTTTGTTTTTACTTGTCCTAACTTCTTTTCAGAAAAAAAGAGGCAATGCTGCTTTTGGCTAATAATATGACTACTTCTGTTCTTGGTACTATTGCTTCATGCCTTTTCTAACATCATGTTCCATCACACATCCTTTATTTCCTTTATATCTTTATTCTCTCCCTCTAAGTATTCTGACTTCTCCCTATGACCATGCTATTCTAAAACACTTCTGTGACACATTCCTTTGGGCTATTATTTCATCTCTTTTTCCTTTCACTCCTATACATTTAGGAAGAATTTTCTGAAAATTATCCCACTTCTTTTCTACATAGTGAATTTTCACAAAGTACCTCAAGTTCCTTATTATTTAGCCCATTGAATAGTGATTTTTTGTTGTTGTTCAGTTGTTTGATTCATCTGACTTTTCATAAGACCATTTGTGGCTTTCTTGATAAAGATACTGAATGATTTCCACTTCCTTCTCCAGCTCATTTTACACATTGGGAAACTGAGGCAAACAAGGTTAAATGATTTACCCTGGATCACACAGCTAATAGAGTTTGTGTCCAGATTTGAACTCAGTTCTTCCTGATTCTAGGTCTGGCTCTCTATCTATGCACTGCTTAGCTCCCTCAATATGAATTCTACTCCAGAACTATCTTGAAATTTCCCCTCTTACAGTCTTCATATCACTTCAAATCACTTTCTCACTGATGACCTGTATCCTGTTCTCAGTTCTCACATTCCCTGATCTCTATATTATTTCATGTAATAGGCTATTCCTTTATTTGATATTCTCCTTTCATTTGACCCTGCAATGCAACACTAGCCTTGTTTTCATCCAGTTGTTGCTATCATTAACATTACTTTGTTTTCTTTCTGGTCCCTCTTTCCCCCCTAGGGATACTCATTTCTTTCACTCACTATCTCAGCTTCTGTCTCTTTCTTCCACACTCAGTCTCTTTCTCATATAGATATATTTAATACAACTTGAATGATTTACATACACATAAATATACACACACATCACTCATCTGCTCCCATAGCTTCAATTATCATGCCTAAGCTGACAAGTTCCAAGTATGTAAATCATAACTGAGCTCAAGGACTAGATTTCCAATAGGCTCATGAACACCTCGAACACAAAAGAGATTCCTAGAAGTATAGATTTAGATCAGGAATGGACCTGAAATAGCCCAACCCCTAAACCTGGTTATTTTATAGATGAAGAAACAGAAAATTTAAGATGACTAACAATTTAAATGACTTGTTCAAGGTGACCCAGCAATGTCTAAAAATAAAATGCATCATCTTTTCCCCAAACTTTCTGCTCTTCATGATTTCCTTATTTTCATTAATGACATTACTTTATTCCTTGGTAATTCACTTACCACTATCTATTGAGGAATGTAATAAAGAGGATTAGAAAGTGCTTCTTAGGTGCTCTCACAAAACCATCTGAAGGTCTGTAGTTCTCTCTATTTGGGGCATTACCATGAAGAAACATGGTATTTTCCCTTATTACTCAGAAAGTTATTGTAGCTAGTTGAAAAAATTTTGGTATTGGAATCAAGAGGACCTGAATATGAATCCTTCTTTCAATACACTTACTAGTTGTGTCATTCTGTTCTCAGTTTATTATCTGTAAAATGTGGATAATAATAAAAGCTATATTCCAGGATTGTTACAAGGATTCAGTTGGTTGGACAATATATGTAAAATGATTTGTAAACCTTCAAGACTTATTATAGTTTAGTTATAAGCAATAACATCCATTGTTATAATAGTTCAAAATCAAAAGGTCTCCTTATATGCCATTCCACTGGTTTAGAGATGAATCACTCCTTGAGGGATGGGGTCAACCACACTTGAAGACTTGGAGCTGAGGAGACCTTTGCTATGGTTGTAGTTGCCATCATTGTAGTAGTTGTTATAGGATACTAAGGATCTACAAGAGATAATATAAGATAGTGGAGGGAAAAACTGGCATCAGGGTCCTGCAGTTCTGGGTTCAAGGCCTATATCTGAGATATATTTGCTATATGAACCTGAGTAAGTGCTGTAACCTCTAATGTAAGTACCCAAATAATTATCTAAGATTGAGTTGAAGAGCAAATATGTAATGACCTACACTGAAAAAAGAAATATTCACATGTATTTTTTGACTGTGTCAGTGGGAGAAATTATTTTTCTTGACTATACATGTTCATCACAAGGTTTTTGTTTATTTTTAAAATGAATATAAGTGGGAGAGAGAATTGTTTTGTAAACTGGAAAAAATCAAATTAAATTTTAAAATTGAGGAAACATCCTCACTGAGTAATTCCCTATACCAATGCGATGACAGATTTAAACCAAAACAAACAAAAAAAATCTAGAAGTGGAAGGGTTCTTAAAGGAAAACCAATCTATCCCTTTCATTTTATAGATGAGAAAACTGAGGCTTAGGGAGTTTAAAAAGCTATATTGAGGTCACCTAGTTAGTCAATATCCCCCATGAGGATAAACATACAAAACATGTATATGTGTAGACACATGCTATCTGAGATCTAAAGCATCTTGTTTAATTTAGCATTCTATTTCAAAATATTTTAATAAATCTCTCCAGGATAGTGGTTTTTAAACTTTCTTTCCTGATAACTTTGTCCAAGTAAATGCTCTTGGATGTGCTAATACTTCCTCTAGGCATCCTAACTGGACAATGCTCATTGACTAATGCATGCATTTCAAAGTACACCAGGTACATGAGATATTATAATCTGATTTATACAATTTGGGTACAGTTTTTATTTTCTCATTTCCCCATAGGAAAAAATGTAATATTTTAAGAAAATATTCCTTGGCCAGTTGTCAAGAAGACTAGAAGTAGAACTCAGAAAAGTACATTAGAAGTGCACTTGATTTCCTCACAATTATATGTAAATAGTTAAAGCTACAAAGTCATTCATGTAGGACAAATGCTAGATTTGATCGATTCAACTGATGTAGAAGAAAGGGGCTATTTTTTTAAACTTTACATTACACAGTGTCACATTATATAAAGTTATAGCTACATCAGGTGACACAGAAGAAACCCATATTACATGACCTGATGCAAATTCAAATGGGAAATTTGGAGCATACAAATGGATTAAACACCCTTGAAAAGCAGGTAGAGTACAATTCCAAAGGATTTCAGGTCATTCCGAAATGCTATTACCTCCCAGCTAAGAAATGTTGACTGCATTGTTAGTGATCATACTGAAGCATGAAATTGGGGAAGAAGACTGTTAATGGGTCAGTTAAGGTAAAAAGTCAGAAATATTATTTTAAGGTGGAATGTTGCAACAAATATGCAGCAACATGTAAAATTACCTCTAAATAGAAGCTGGCTTTATTTTTAGTCACTATTTCTGATACAAAAAAACAAAGTGATGACTGGAAAATCTTACCTAAAATGTTCTTCTGTTTAAAGGCCCAGCAATGTTTTCCAAATAGACCCTCACCAGCCTGACATTTTCTAAAATTCTTCTTAGACAGCTATTTAAAAGCCCTATCAAATATAAATATTTGTATCCATAAGGAACATAACATGTTGTTGGGCTGTATAATAATAGGTGCACTGTGTTTTTGGTGATGAACCTACTACAAATATATTTCTGAGCAGGGCTTATGGATTCTTTATTTGGAATAATGTTTTTTCACGAATGAAGTACAATACATTGAATTACAAAGGTAACCAAAATAAAAATAATATCAGCATAACAATTTTTAACTTTATAGATAGCAAATTAAGAAACCCTAATAGAAAGGAAAGAGTCTAAAGCTGACTTTTGTGGGTTTCCTAAGCTTTACATCTCTCTGCTAGAATACTTTGAACACCAAAAGCATTTTTAAAATGTTATTGATTGGTTGACAGATTTATCAATTGTTTGAAAAAGTATATTGGACTTTCTTTGCTAGAAGAGGTTCCTGTATGTCAAGCAGATCATATACTTTTCTTTTTTTTTAAATACAAATTTGATTTTCTGAATATATGTTAGATCGGTCATTTACCACTGCACTAAATTGAAGTCACTCTCTTTAATTTCCCTTAAGAAATATATTAGATGGCTTCTCTTATCATATTTGTATTATTTTTTTAGAGCAGCAGATCATTACTTGAATTTTATTTAATAGCATGTTAGGTAAGTGGATCTAATAAAATATTGAAGTTTTATCAGTTGATAGTGCTTGACCTACATTGTGTATTGCAAAATTATTTTTCAATAGAAGAGTTTTACTGGAGGAAATGAGAAATTTCTTCCTACACACTTGAGAAAACTGTATGGAACAGCTAACCAGTGAAATATTTACATGGCTATAAAAGCTTAGCAGTTAAAATTATTAAAATTGAATAATATATTTTCATTTACTTCACATGCAGGGTTTGCATTCATAAATTTTATGTCAGTTAAATATGTCTTAATACTCAATGCCACACTTTTGGCACTATTGCTATGCTATCTCATACTCTAATCATTTGCATGTGTCTTATCTCCCCCATTATATTATAAACCATTTGTAAGTAGGAATCAATTCTTCTATCCATCTAAAGAGAAGCTTGTTAGAACCCTAAATAGACATTTTGGCTCCCAAGGGATATAGTATGAACTGCTTCTTCAGATCATTTTTGTAAGCCTTGATGTGAAAATAAGACAGTCACTAATTAATTAATACCAATTCAGTTGAAGAGGGGGATGTATTCCCTAATGTGACTTCCATACTATTGTAAGGATACATATATATATATATATATATATATATATGTACACACATACACAAACACACACACACGCATATATATGCATATATATATGTACACACATATAGGTTAGATTAAATGCCCTCTAAATTTTGGTGGCCAGGGTTAAAAGATTTTCCCTCTCCACTCAAGTTAGGATTCAGATTACTAGTTCCTCTTAGAGAATTTTACCTATAGTAGAGGCTCAATAAATATTTCTTCCATGAATTAAGGGATAAATATATACATGAAAATTAATTACAGTGACTAAGCATGTAGCTATTTATGAGATAGTTTTATAGGTGAATACTTAATTTTAAAAGGTATGTTTTTCTTCAGAATAAATATTCATTCCTTCTCTAATGCAGAGAGATAAAAAAGGAAGAACATACTTAGGAACTTTAATGTAAAAAACAAACAACAAACACGCAAATACATTTTTAAATAGCTGTATCAGACTTTGAGCTATATTGTAAAACAGTAATTATCAAAACTATTTGGTACTGGCTAAGAAATAGAAAAGCAGATTGGTGAAACAGAATAGATATACAACAATGGTGTTATGGAATATGGTAACCTTGTGTTTGACAAAGGTAAAGATTCAAGTTCTTGTAATAAAAATTCATTCTTAGGTTAAAAAAACAACAACAACTGGAAATCAGTTTGGAAGAAATTAGGTATAGACCACTATCCAATACCATTCATCAAGTTAAAATCAAATTACATATGTGACCTAGGCATGAAGAGAGATATAATAAGTAAATTATGACACAGAACTTATTACACCTAAAATTTATGGATAGAAGAAGAATTTATGTATAATAAAGAAATAGAAATCATTGTGAGATATAAAATGAATAATTCTCAATGCATTAAGTTGAAATATTTTTTGTGCCAGTACAATAAATATAGCCAATATTAAAAGGAAAGAAGTAAATTGGAGAAAAATTTTATAGACAGTTTCTTGTATAGATTCATCATATCTAAACTACATAGAGAACTTGGTCAAATATATACGAGCCTTTCCCCAAATGTTAAATGGTCAAAGGATACGAAAAGGTTTTAGATAAAGAAATCAAACCATATGAAAAAAATGTTCTAAACAATTATTGATAAGAGAATTGTAAATGAAAACAACTTGAAGATATCATTTCAAACCAATATTAGCTAAATGATAAAAGAGCAAAATGACAAATGTTGGAAGGGATATGGAAAAATTAGCACAGTAATTCATTGTTGGTGGAATCATGAATTGATCCACCATTTTGGAGAAAAACATGGAATTATACTCAAAGTTATGAAACTGTGTATAATGTTTGACCCAAAAATATCACTATTAAGTTCATTTCCTAACGTGATCAAGGAAATAGGAAAATAAACTATATGCTCTCAATTTTTTTTTGTGTGTGTGTGTGTGTGTGTGTGATATGTTTATTTGCCTTTCTATCTTTAGCTTTATTACAATGCCTGGGAATAAGTATACAATCAATTTTTGTTAATTTAACTTGAATATCAACCTATTGATATGACCCTCTGAATGTAGCTACCTAGATGGCAGAATACAACCCATCACTTTTGCTCATAGATTTTATACTTTCATTGGATGTGCCAAATTTTGTGGTCTACTGGAACAACCTTTGATAGTTTGTGTTCTTCACCAGTAAGAATCTTGGGTAGGATTTTATAAGAATCACAAAGGGAAGCTTATACATTCAGTGAAATCATAGGCTTATACACTCTTTCATATAGATAAAACTATTTCATGATTAGCACCTTTGATAGCTAATATGAATCTCCGTAACTAAATTTTCATGGTTAGGTAATTCAGTTCAGTTTAAAAAGTACATATTAAGGGAAAGGTAGGAGGAACAGTGGATAGAATTCTTTGGAGTCAAGAGTTCCTAGTTTCAAAAGTGGCCTCAGACACTTCCTAACTGTATGATCCTGGGTCAGTCACTTAACCCTGTTTGCCTAGCCCTTGCCCAGCCCTTATCCATCTGTCTAGGCTTATTACCATGACAGAAATTAAGGGTTTTAAAATAAATATTACTCATTAAATAACCCCTTGGGGGTTATTAATAGCTAGAGGCAGCTACATTGTTCATGGATAAAGCACCCTGCTTAGTATCAGGGAAACTCAAGTTCAAATCAGACTTTAAACAGCTACTAGTTCTGTGGCCCTGGGAAAGTAATTTAACTGCTGTTTGCCTCAGTTCATTTATCTGTAAAATGGGGATAATGCTAGTATCTATTCCCCAGGATTCTTGGAAGCATCAAATGAGAAAATAATTGCAAAATACACAGCACGTAGTAAGTACTATAGAAATGATAGTTATTATTAGTAACTTGTCTTATACTAAACTTATCTCTATCATGAATAGTAGCATAGTGTTCACTGTACATTTGAATATGAGCAAAAATGATAAAAATAAACTTTTTATTTTTTCACATATATTTTAGACCCCATTTGATTTAACATGTTCCAATATTTCTAAGCATATTTAAAAACAAGTTTTTAAATTCTTTTCAAATATTTTTAAAAATCATGTTCATGTGAGATGACACAGATTAATCATTAGTCCATTAAGAAGCAAAATTTAATTTATTTAAAATGACTTTCTTATATACAAATCAATACTTGAAATATTGAAATGTAGTATTTCTATATGCTTTAAAACATTAACCTTATTCAGAACAGATGAAAGTTAGTTACATAGCCTAACAACATCTTGAAAACCTGAATCCTGAAAATGAACCAAATTACTTTTGTTTGTTTGAAAGTCTGAGATGGCTGCTGCATTTTTCAAAGAAGATGATTATTTCCTTCAAATTGCCAATGAATAGATTTAGTAGGAGCCATAAGCTGTACAGATGAATCATTAATAAAGAGAACAGAGAAACAAAGGAAAATGAGTGGGTTAATTACAGTTAGGATAATTTAAGCATCCACTTTGGATATCTTAGAAATACAAAGGCAAATGTGAAGAAGATAGTTAAAGAAGAGCTTAATGAAGCCCCAATAAGGGCAGAATTGGTTTGCATACAAAATATGTTTACATGTATAACAATCTCAATAAATATTTGTTGATGCTAATGCTTGAAGGTTCAGATTTTGAAAGAATATTTAACTATAACGTGTAAAAATAAGTTGTGGTTTAGATTTGCTAGCTAGGGGAAATGCCAATTCTTGTTCCCATAATTCTTATTAAGATTGTTACCCTCTTCTAGGTAATACAAGTTCAATCAGAAAATGACCTATTGGCAAAATCATTGAGGATATTCTATCCTTTAACTCTGCATTTTCTCAATTGTATTTTTCATAATGTCTCCTTAGAATATCAGTAATATCTTGTCTGTTTCCTATTTCTACCAATTTAGCTGATTTCTATTTTGTCTGAAAATATTGTTTTTCGATGTCATGTAAATACCTCTTATTGTAAAAAAACAAAACAAAACAAAACATGTAATATGGACTAAACTTTAATACAGAATCGGTGGCCTTCTAGATATAGCTATTAAATAGAGGTATAAACTGGAATCTGAGTTGCAATTTGCTCAGCCATGTTAGTCTTCAAAAGCAATGGACAAAATTTTCACAGATTGAGATTGCTATGAGCCAGTACCAGCCCCCTTCATTTTCTAGGATCTTGTTTCAGGTCAATGAAAACTTGTCTTCAAAAAGCAGATAACCCAAACAGGTTGGCCAAAAGGCTCTGGTTTAATTGTATGACAGATCCATTAGGAATTAAAGAGACCAAAATTCAAATCCCAAATTATTCAATGGCGTAGGTAAAATTGCTTAAATTTCTTGTCCTAAACTTGCAGTCTTTAAGGTGAAGATAAAATTTTTAAATTATGGTATTTGATTCATCATCATTGTCATAGAATCATAACTTATATTTATTCTAACATTTGCAAAACACCTTCAAAACAGCAATATATATCTTCATAAGTAAAGGGTAATCAAGTATTAGCAGCAAAGTGTGTGGGATGAGGTACTCAGATGGGATCTTTTCACGGAGGATGAATGTTGGCCAATCTATCTGCTCCTGCCATACAGAGGAGAAACTAAGTAATTGGTGTCACTGTTGGAGAACAACTCTAGTGTATAGGAGATAGTGCCCAGTCTTTGGCAACATTCAGTGAATAAGTTTGTAGGGCAATGTAGGAAAAAAATACCCAGTTAAGGCATTGTGGGGCTTGGTTTTAACAGGCATTATTCCAGGATGTGGTCCTATATTTTTTCTGTTTAACCAGGATATCAGCTGTTTATGACATTCATTTAGGAGCATCTAGGGAATGTTTATTTAAATGCACTACTCTAAAAATGAGACATAAGAATTCTGGGTCATCATGAGGTATTATGAATTTTAAAACATAGATTCAGCCTATGCCTCTATATTTAATCTTCCACAACTGAGGTCTCTTTGCTGACAATTCTCAAATTAACCTATCAGCCTATCTGCTGATCTTCCATCTCACATTTCTAACTGTCTTTCAGACATCTTGATGTGTCTAGTAGACTTCTTTAAACACAATATGTCTAAAACTGGACTTATTTTGCCCCCCTATAAAACTGTCTTCCATCACCAACTTCCCTATTACTGTCAAACTATCTAACACTATCTTAGTCCATCAGGTTTGCAACCCAGGAGTTATCCTCTACTCCTGATTACATCTCACCTTCCATATTCAATAAGTTCCATATGTTCCATGGCTTACCATTTTCACCTTTGCAACAAGTCTCACTGTGGTGCAGACCCTTATAACCTCATGCTTGGACTATGGTAATAGCCTGCTCTTGACTTTATCTGCCTCGAGTTTCTATTCATTTCAATCCATACTATTTTCAATCATCAATTTTCCTAATGTGCAGTTCCAAACGTGTGATTTCCTCCTGCCCAATTTGCAGTGGCTCCTTATCACCTCCAAGATCAAATACTAAATTATCTAACATTCAGAACCCTTCATAACCCAGCCCTCTCTTACATTTTCAATCTTTTTACACCTTACTCCCCACAATCTATTCCTTTGTCTTGGTGACACTTCCTTTTTCTTCCACAAACAAGACCCTCCATCTCTCAGTTGTGGACATTTCTCTGGCTCCACCAAACCAAACCTTGAATGCTAAGGAACTGTATCAGATAGCTATTACGATTTATTCCTTTTCTGGAGTAGTGTTCCAGAGAAATATAGATATCTACGTGTTCTTTCCTCTGGCTTTCATGGGCTTTATTGATTACCTTTTCATGCTTCTCTCTAGTATTCCTATTTAACATTTCTTCCAATACAGTAATATTCAGTTACATTCATTTACCTCAAATTATTTAGTGAGTCAGGGACATTTACTTTATTTCTAGTTCTCTGCTGCTGCAAAATGTGTTACTATACATGTCTTAGGGTATATAACACTATTCTTTTATTATTGACTTCTCTGAAGTATATCTGTAGAGCCTATATCTTGGAAGGATCATATATTGAGAACAGACAGAATTCAGAGGTCATCTAGTTCAATACCCTTGTTTGATAGACAAGAAAAAGGAGTTAAGTAACTTGTCCAAGGTCATAAGTAGTAAATGAAAGACATGGGATTAGAACTCAAGTCCCACAATTCCAAGTTCATTAGGAAAATTATGCTTCTCTAAGTTGCTTCACTACTTCACACTGAATATACTTAAGGAGTTGATTATACTTATTCTAAAATAACTTATTTTAGAAAAGTTTAAAAGACAATAGAAAATATGGTTTTGTGATTAAAATATATAGTAGTCAATAATCTTTGAAAATGTTTTCTAATACATATTTGTTATTTGTATCTTTTTAGACACAACTTCTGAGAAATTAGTAATGATTTTCCTGTTGAATTACTTTCTTTAGTGAACCAGTCTTATAATGTCCTTTTCATAGTAGAGTCTTATGACACAATGATTTCATCTAACAATCTTAGCGTATTGACATTCTCTACTCACTCAGGACAGAATTATCCATCTTCTTTCTTTATTTTTTTATTTAAATATATTCTTTGAAACTCTCAAAATCTACATTTATTAAAACTTCACCATGCAAAGAGAAAACATTTTAATCAAAATATGCACACTACAAGATCATTAGGAAAAAAATAAAAGCAATGGAACCATGGTTTGCCACCTCATTAGAATAAAGCAGCTTAAAAGTATAGTTGATTAAATATTTTTACTCTGTGCTAGATTCAATCACTCTTCCATTCTCACCTTCTAATTTCCTATTTCACACAGCATTTTACCATAACGTTAGCTGTATTCTACTGCTGTGGTCACTATACACTATCCTTAAAGCCCTTGGAATGTCTTAAAATAAGACTATCTCTTAAAAAGTACTTTTTTGGATGGCGTTTTTTTGTTTGTTTGTTTTTATATCAGTCACTGGATCAGACTTGGAGACCTTAAAAGTCATCCAGTCTTCTTCTCATCCTCCATCCCCATTTAAAAGGATCTGGAGGTTTTAGTGGACTACCAGTTTAAGATATGTGGCAGCCAAAAAAGCTAATTTAATAATTATATTAGATCAATACAAGTCTGGAACCCATAATGAGGGAGGTGATGTTTCTACCAACCTGGCCTGTTCAGACTGTATCTGGGGTCCAATTTGAGGGTCACATTCAGGAAAGGAATCAAGAACAAGTCCAGAATAGGGTCCTGAGGATGATGAGAAGACTGGAAACTGCCATAGAATTCCTGGTTTTAGGGTTTGTTTGTTTTTTAAACCCTTTACCTTCTATTCTAGAATGGATACTAAGCTTCAGTTCTAAGTCAGAATGGCAAGGGCTAAGTGACTTGCCCAGGGTCACCCAGCAAGGAAGCATCTGAGGCTGGATCTGAATCCAGGACTTCCTGTCTCCAAACCTGAGGTTCCATACTGCTGAGCCACCCAGCTGCCCCCAGGCATTCTTTATAGGCTGGACATTCCTGTATGTCCCATTTTGCCAGCAAACAGTTTAGGTTCCTTTTCCTCTAGAAGTTCAATTCAGCATTAAATATTAAGTGCCTGCTATGTTAAAGAACCCAGTTTTGGGATGCGAAGATGAAACTCAATTCAGTCCTACTCTCAAGAAGTTCCCATTTTACTAGTGATGTCCTTCTGGGCAAATCTTTTAACCTTTGGTTCCTTATCTGTAAAATGGGGATAATAGTAGGTCATGGACCAAATGAGGGACATGTCCCTAGACATAGCAAACCCTGAAGTGCTATGGGAACATCAGCAAGCCTTCAAGCATTTGCAGAGAGGTCCCCTTGCCTGGTGGTAGAGCCCAGAACTAGGAGAGATGAGGCCAGCCATTTAGCTGCTCTGGGCCTCAGGTTCTTCATGTGGAAAATGGGAGGGCTGAATTAGGTGACCCTGACGTCCCCTCTGGCTGGAACACTTCTGATCCAGTTTTCCTGAGTTGAGGAGAGGCAAGTTTAGACTGGATGTCAAGAAAGACTTCTCAATACCCAGATTGGAACACAAGTTGGCCAGCTTTTACCTTGGTGCTGGGCTTTGATGGACTCTAGAAGTGGGGGTGGGGGTGGGAGCAGCTAGGTGGCTCACCGGATGGAGAGCCAGGAGCCAGACCTGGAGAGGGGAAGTCCTGGGTTCAAATGTGTCCCCAGACACCTCCTGGCTTTGTGACCCTGGGCAAGTCACTTTACCCCCCCATTGCCTAGCCCTGGAACTGATACATAGTATTGATTCCAACATAGATGGCAAGGGTCTAAAAAAGAGTGGGGGGAAGGCTGATGACTTTGGACAACTCCCCCTCCCTTAAATCCCATTCCCACAAGTCCAGGCATCACCCTGTGATGAAAATGAAAGATGAACAACAACCACCCAAAAGTGGAGTGGATTGCCTAAGGAGGGAGTGAGGTTCCTGTCATCAGCAGTCTTCAAGCTGATTGGCTTTCTTCTTATCAGGGGATTCCTGTCTGGATGGGGTGTGGATTAGGTGTGATGACCCAGTGGATCTTTTATCCCTAGGAGAGTCTATGGTTCTACCATGGGGAACAATGTGAGATTTTTCCAAGGGAACTGACCTCGGCTGACTTATACCTAAGGAAGATGAATCTAGCAGCCGGAGGAGGGGGAGACTGGAAGATATTGTACTTTTGTACAACAGTATGATAAAAGATCATAAAAACCTGCCATAGGTAGGGCAGAGAGAGTGGAAAGGAAGAGACAGATTTTAAAGAGAGATTTCTGGGGGAAATGACAGGGTATAATAGGTGAGGGGTTGTTGAGAGTTCGAGAGGAGAGTCGAGGACAATTGTCAGGTTTTGAGCTTGGGGGACCAAGAATGGTCCTATCATGAACAGACATGACTACTTCTACAGGAGGGTTGGGAGACAGGTTTTTTTTTAAGGCAACACAGAGTGAATTTTTTTTTTAAACTCCTCTGTCTTAGAATTGATATTATGTATCCGTTCCAAGGCAGAAGAGTCTTAAGGACCAGGCAGTGGGAATTAGTTGACTTGTCTAGGATATGTGTCTGAGTTCAGGTTTGAATTGAGGACCTCCTGTCTCTAGACCCAGTGTTCTATCCACTGAGATACCCAGGTGCCCCTGGAACCTACAGGGCTTGAGGTAGCCCACAGGCATGTAGAGATAGCAGATGAGATTCTTGGAAATATGAGAATGGAAAAGAGTTGGCCTGAGCTAGATACAAAGATTTAGAAGTCATCCACTAAGGATGATAAAACCATGGCTTTGACATGATCCATAAGAAAGAGAACATAAAGAGAGGAAAGGATCCAGAACTGATTTTCACAATCGTTTGCCCTTTATAGGGCAAGAGGAGTCAGAGATATGAGAAAAGGCTTTAATAGGAACTTTCAGAAGCTCACAGTCTAATAGGGGAGACCAACAAGCAAACAGTTATGTGCACACAAGATGTGTGCCTATGCATGTGGGTGGCAATGGGGGCCATCTCAGAAGGCGAGGCTTCTTGAAGAAGGAAAGGTCTTAGCAAAGGTTTGAAGGAAGCCTGGAAGAGGAGATGTGAGAGAAAGCACTTCCCAGGTGGGGAACTAGACAGTGAAAACTCAGCGAGTTGGGAGAGGGAGTCTTGTTTAAGGAACCGTCAGGAGTCCAGTACCACCAGATCAAAGAGTACTTGGAGGAAGTTAAGGTATACCAAGATCTGAAGGCTCTGATGTTAATTGAGGCAGCGTCAAAGAAGAGAGAGAGACCAGAGCATATTCTGGAGACATTCCAAAGCTCAAATCCACAAGACCTGCCACCTGGGATGCGAAAGGAAAGAGCAGTGAGTCAAGCAAAACAGGAAAGATTTCAGCTTTCATGCCTGAGTGGGATCCGTTAGCCAGCTCCGGGATCCTTCATGGGCCCCCGTCTTGCATAATACCACGTGACCGCTTTCCCCCTCACCCTGGCCGCCCAGTGGCTCACTTGAGGCGCTGGCTTCAGCATGGGCTAGTAGGGAGTGGACAAGGCCCTTTCTGTCCCTCCACTCCCTGTATGGCTGCTCCTCAGGAGTCAGGGTGGGCGGGCTCGCAGCAGGTTGGGGGTAGGGCAGTGGATTGGTTGATTGGTTGAAAAAAGGGTAGGGAGAAGGGCAGGGTTGAGAAGATGGCTGTCTGGCTGGTCAGCCAGGTGGATGAGCACTGCTCCCCACCTCTTGTATTATCCCCTCCTCTTGTATTATTCAAATTGAAATCCAGAATTCCAGGTTAACTTCACAGCTCTACCAAGAATGTATTAATCTGCTGGTCTAAACCTGAAGTGGGGATGCTCACTTTCTCCAACTTAATCTGTGGCAATTTTCATAATTAAATTGAAACTTTAGAGATATCAGCATTTTCAATGATTTTACAATTAATCATTTGGAGCATTTTATAATGAATTATCTAAAGTTTGCACATGTTCTCTTAAAAACTATTTGATCACATCCTATCACCCTTTTCCTAATGGGAAATGGCATTTTGTATTCCAATATATTATGATATGTTTACAACAGTTTACTATACATTTGGATTAGTATAGTTTTATTAATGATATTTGATGTAAATTTATTTGCTACTAAACTCATTTCATTCCCAATTTATCATCATTAATGTTATCCTTGTGAATACTTTTACATTTTCCATTGTCAGAATTGGTTATTTTTTGCTTGTTTTATTATTTCCATGATGTAGTGTTTATTTAAGATTTCTTCTCAGCCATAGTTGTGAAAAAGCACCAATTCTCATTTGTTTCTATTTTCTTTTCATTGTAACTTTTAATATTTAGGTTGTGTTTTTTTAAATTGTGGTATACAATATAATCTCTTGGTCTAAACATAATTTCTGCCAAAAATTCTTTCCTTTGTTTCTCAGATACTGTTTTGACATAGACTTTGCCTCATCATAAAGATCTAAGACCTTGTCCTTACAATGAAGGAAGGACAGGATCAATATACTGTATATACTTCAAATTTGGGCACTTCATTACCATCACCACTATCATCATCACTATTATCATCATCATCATCATCATCATCATCACCACCACCACCACCATCATCATCCTAATCTCACTGCTTTTACTCACCTCCACCCTATGAAATTTATTTAAATGAGGAATAAGTAGGCAGAAGGTTCTGGTTTTTAGGATATAAATCCATTACTCTGACAGCTATTTTCTCATCATCCTCATTTCCTTTGTACTCCAACAAGATTCAAGTGTATCAAACTGTGCTAAAAAAATCAAATTAATGGTTGCTACTGTTGATTGGCTGATTTACTAGCAAGTTATAATTGAATAACTACTTATTGAGAACCCATGATGCTGTATGTCAGAAACATTAGCATTAAAATGATACCTTCCATGGCTTCTACTCTGGGAAATATAGTAAAATATTTACATAAATAACTGTAAAATAATTGTAAATATGGTAAAAAATATAATGTCTAGAGTCACAACTAGGAAAGGTTCCATGTGGCACAGTTGACAGAAGGTTTTTTTTTTTTTAATCCTTGTAACAAAAAGGCTTCTGATATCAATGAGAGAAATGGCAGAAAAGGCAGGTTTCAGAAAAAAAAATGATGCCAAATTCCACCTGGAACAGGTAGACTTTGAAGCTTCAGAAAACTAGATATAAACAAGTGCTTGACAAATTTAATCTTGCTCCTATTGGCCATTTCAGTAGTCATCCCTGGGTTGAAATCCAGTTCTATAGGCCTTCTTCTAAAAGAGGTAGTTGGGTATCATAACAAATCACTTTAGTATTTGTGAAGGCTAACAGAAATGTAAGGATTTATGAAAATAGTCATAATCAAGATTTCACTTTCAAGGTTTTTCTTAGATTTTAAGATTTGATTGCTTCTCTTGAATCATGGAACCTTCTCAAAATATTCTGGATGTAAGAGCATCCAAAACACCCACTTTAGGGAAAAAAAAAACTCTTTAAATCTTGTTTTAAAAAATAGCTGTCTTTAACTAAAAATATAATTGTATTTTAAAATACTAGCTTTACACTTGAATGAATTTTATATAGGATCACCCAGAGCAACAGTCCTTTGGTTGACAAAATTGAACTCTGTTGGGGGCAGCTGGGTAGTTCAGTGGATTAAGAGTCAGCCCTAGAGACAGGAGGTCCTAAGTTCAAATCTGACCTCAGCCACTTCCTAGCTGTGTGACCCTGGACAAGTCACTTGACCCCCATTGCCTAGCCCTCACCACTCTTCTGCCTTGGAGCCAATACACAATATTGACTCCAAGACGGAAGGTAAGGGTTTAAAAAAAAAATTGAACTCTATTGCAGGCCTGAGAGCCAAACCTATCTACCCTTCTTCAAATTCTTTGCCTTGCTTATGCCAAAAATTACATTGCATCTTGAGTGAAGACAACTCTCAACCTCCCAACATTCCTACTCTAAATCAAAAATTATTATTTTTTAACTGCCTTTTCCTTAATTCTAGTCTATTATAAAGAAGAGATCTTTCACAATCCTGTTTCCAGTTAGTTCTCTCTCTCTCACCCCTCCTCTCTCTTTCTCTCCCTCATATTTAAAAATCCCTTAATTTCTACTTTACAGATCTCTCAAGCTATTATCCTGTGGTTCTCTTCACTTACTCACAGCCAAACTCCTAAAGAAAGCTGGCTACACTTGTTTCCATTTCCTCTGCTCTCACTTATTTCTCAGTCCTTGACAAACTGGCTTCTGACCTTGTCAATCAGATGGAACTACTTTCTCTAAACTTACAAATGGTCTCTTAATTGCTCAGTGTAAAGGCTTTTTCTCAGCCCTCATCACTTTTGACCTCTTTGCTGTTTTTGACATTGTTGACCCAGCCTTTCTCTTGGACACTCTTGTCTGCTCTGAGGGTTTTGTGTTCTCTTGACTTTCCTTCTCAGGAGGCAGTTTATTCTCAGTCTTCAGAATTAAACCTTTCCTTCCCCTTTTTTAATCTAGGGAAGATACTTTGTATCCACTAGTGTTATAGCAGCCATGAAAACAGTTTTCAGAATTTACATTTTCTAAAATATCTTCATCACTATTTATTACTCCTTGCTATATTGTGCTAAAAAGAAACATAAAAGTTTATAGTTTAAAAATACATGCAAAACTCTTTATAAATTCCTGGGAAATTACAAAAGGAAAGACATGAAAATGATAAATCATGTTAAGCAGATCATAGGAGCAGGGAAGGATTTTAGAAGCTATATAGACCAATCCCCTCACTTTACAGATAAGGATACTGAGTTTCAGAGTGACTAAGTGATTTAACCATAGTTATTCAGCTAATAAATTTAAGAAACTGGTTTGAACTCTTTTGTCTTTTGTAACTCCAAAGCCAAGAATTCTATCTACTATACCAAATTGCCTTTCAGATTGGTCCCATTTTATTATTTTCATTACCTCCATCTAATTTTCTTTTTGTGGGTCAATATATAAATGAATACTTTTCCCTGACTTTTATGAAGTTTCCTAAAATCAGTGGTAATGTCCCCCTCCTCTCTTTCTCCTTTTTATTCTAAGCATTTAGCACAAAGATTTGTATACAGTATAAATTTAAAAATTAGTTGAATTGAATTAATAATTAAGATGCCTTCCCTTATTACTTTAAATCCAAATTCATTGGATTATACACAAATAGATTTTCTTTTTATATTTAGAGACATTCTTGTACTTCCTAGCCTAACATTCTGTCCCTTAACAGTTTACTAGTCCAGGAATTATAGTTGAATGACAATAGATTTTTTTTTAAATGTAATGTTATTTTATTCATTGACTCTTTACTTTCTTATATGCATTGACTTTTTAGAACATCTGATACAAAGTTCCATCAAAATTCTAGCAGACATTGATGTTTGGCAAAAAATTTGCACTTACATAATTTGGTTACCTAAATTATTTCCTATAGTTTAAAGCAACAAATTACCTTCAACATTTGTAATCATGAAAACATAGGCTACCTACAATATTTCAGTTAGAAATGGCTGTATGAATAAGCTGCTAGAGGCAAATTTTCATTCAATAAAATTTGGCTCTATTGCATGTATTTTTCCTTTTGAGAGAAGCACCATTTTTTTGTATGTGTCACAATTATAATCTTTTAATTAATTTGGTAGGGTATACAGCAGAGTCATGAATGAGCACCAGTGGCTGTTATTGCCATGGTGCCCAGAAGGAAGCCGTGGTTTTGCCAAAAAATGTTCTGTCACTAATGTGAGGCCTGTTGACAAACTGTTGTTTATATGTTGTCAACATGATGCCAAGCCGATTGTTTCACTACGGGAATCCTGGCTTAGCCCCAGTGGCTGTCTGAGCCTTTGTAGACAAACAGATACTTTTTAGGGAAGGAAATAAAAGGGAAAGCCTCTCTAGACGGTTGTCTTTCTCTGGTTGTAACTAATATATGAAAAGAACAGGAAATCAAACAAGTTTCCAAAGAATATCCCTTACCTCCCCTTTTTGTTATACTGCAGGCTTTTGGAGGGCTTTGAATTTCCCTGACTGCTAATTAAGAGGTATGAAAAAAATTACCCTAGATATTTAATGTTGTTTTCGAAATGTAACTTTATTTTGAAAGTTGTCATTAGAAACTGGAATTCTCTGTCATAGCTCAGATGATTGAATGATAATCCCCAGCATCAAAAATTGGGGGTGAATTTTTTTTAGTCCCACCCATGTATTCTTCCTATAGGTACTAATTATAATGTATAATAAATATGCTAAATACAATAATGAGTACCAATATATTAAATAAGATATACAAATTTAATATATCAATGTTTCTATGATATATTGATAATATATATATAGTTTAAATAGTATACTAAATATAAGAACTAATAAATACTAGTTATATATCTATAAACATGTAGGTTCAATTTAAATGACTGACATTTCAATCATTTACTCAAATCTAGATAAGCAACAAAACAATGAATCAATCCTTTATTTGTAATGTTTGTCAATTTACAAGGTGTAAATGTTCATAATGAAAATTTAACAATGGGCTCTTCAAGTTTGGCCTAGGTGGCTTCAGCACATTCCTGCATATAAATATATATGTAACCAAACTTTGTTGCATGCCCAGATTGTCTAAAATGAAGGCACCTAGAAGGTAGATACCTCCAGGATGATATTGTAGGTTCCCCTGCTCTGTGAGCCATGGCAGCCTCTTTCTAGCTCTGTTAGCAGCTGAATTCTGAAGTGAAGATCTTATCCTCCAGAATCATGCACTAAATTGGTGGAAGAAGTTTACCTTTGCTGTCTCTCTATAGTCGAGCTTCAGAGACTGGGTTAGAAGTTTTGATCTGCTTTGTTGGTCCTTTTCAGTTCTGTGCCAAAGGCAATGGAGCCCATGGCCCCAGGAGCTTGAATCAAAGTGACCTCAAGGTCAGGATGCTGCCAATAAGGCAGGGATGTCCAGAGAAGCCAGGATACCCCTGAATCTAAGCCCAGAGAAGCTTTGGAATTTGAAATTAGAGAAACTGATACTGTATAGAAACAGAATAAAGCTATGAACACACTCTCCATCTGCTTGTAGATTGTATGGGGTGTTATGGCCTCCTGGAGTCAGAGTTCGGGACTTAAGGGGATGGGGAAGGGTAAGTTTGTATGTTTTTTCTTGCTAAGTTTTTGAAGTAAATGTTCTTTTGTAAAATCTAATGTGACTGTTAAGTGGTTAAATGGAAGTGAGGTGCTGGGGACCCTTAAAATTGAGAGAATACAATACAGAAGGGCTTAAAAGACATGCCCTCCCCAACTTCCAAAGGTACTATACACCCAGGCAGAGGGATGAAATGTAACATACCAGACTTCAGGCAATTGGGGCCATAGTATTGATTCACTGTTAAACACAGAAAATCAGTGCAAGATGTAAAGGGAGTGTGGGAGTGCATAAGTTTATGGCATCTGTAGAAATCAGGAAAAGCTTGAACTTTTCTTTGAAAGAAACTAGGGATACTAAATGGTAGATAAAAGTACATTTGAGTTAGGACAAATCATTGTACAAAGTCACAAAAACCCCAAGCTTGAATGCTATATATTAAAAACAGCAAAAAAGGTCAGTTCTAGTGAACTACAAGTTACATAAAGAAAAACAATGTTTAATAACCTTGAATAGTTGGTTTGGAATCAGGGTTAAAGGATTTTATCTGTCAAACACAGCAGTGTATATTTGACTCTAAAGACAATAGGGAGTCACTGAAGTTTATTGAAGAGGGGAATGACAGTCAGGACTCTACATTATGAGCATTGCTTTGGTAACTACAAGAAAAATAGATTGAAGAGAGAAGAGCTATGAAACAAGGAGAACAGTTACGAGCAATTGATATATTCTAAACAAGAGGTTTAGAAATAAGGGCTTGCGCTAGGGTAATGACTATGTGACTGGAGGAAAAGAGAGTGATTCAAGGGAAGTTGTAGAGGTAGTTATGATAAAAGTTAGTAAAAAATGTGTGAAGAGAGCAGGAATGAAGACTTGAGAACGACTCCAAGGTTGAAATGCTTTGTGACTTAAAGAGTAATGATGCCCTCAACAGAAATCAGGGATTTCAGAAGAGAGGTGGAAAGGCAAAATGTATCTTTCAGAAGAAAGGCTTTGGGGAAAGATATAGTTCACTCTTTTGAACATATTGAGTAATTGAATCTTCAGGTGTTAATCCAAAACTGGAAATGACAATTGGCTTCCCACAGAAATTAAATTAATGAAACTTTGCTTTAGATCACTTTTGAAAGTAAAATGATGGTGGTGCTATATGTAGATCAGAAAAGGGATAGAATTCTAAATTTGGTATCGAGCCCATTGTCATTATACACAATTTTGTGTTATAAATAAATATTAGTGTGATTTCTTGGTGATATGAAGTTGTAAGAAATTAATTTAATGAGGCAAAATTGTGTGTAAAGTTCTTCTGGTTACTAGGATCACAGATTGCTTTCTTTACCCTAATCAACTATTTTTCTTGGCCACTAGGGGGCTTGGGAAAGAGTGTGAGTATATCATTTCAACTCCTTTAAACTAGACAAATTAATTTTAAAACCTCCTTATTTCTTATTAATTAAGTAGTGTGTTCTTACAAACTCTGAAACTAAAATTAGCAGTACTATATTTCAATTTCAACAATTGATGTTGTAGTTTTACTTGGAGGAGACGCAGGTTGACCATCTATATATATAAATGGTTCAGCTATTGCCCCAATCAATTTGATTAAAATAATTTAGCAAGTTCACTGAAACAGCAAATATGTATGTATGTATGTATGCATGTATATATGTGTGTATGTGTTTTCATTAATAAAATAATATATTTAATCATGTACTTGACATATATATATAATACTTCAATAATAAAAATAATGGTGTGTATATGTGTGTATTTATAATATATTCTATGTGTGTATCACCACTAAATTTTACTTTCAAACATAATTTAAAGACATTCCCACAATTTTAATTTCTGTGAGAATCTATAATCTTGTTGACTCTTGACTACAAAAAGATTACATTGGGAAGGAATCTAAATTTCAAAGGAATTTTGGGTATAAATTTGAGAATTAAAATTCCATGCATCACTTGTGAGTTAAAATTTGTTACCCACTTACTAACCAAAAAAATTCTTTAGAAACAAACATATGTTTCTAAAATTTCTCATACAGTGGTAAAAGATATTAGATGACAGATTGAAATGTCTTCAGATATAAACCTACCAGTGCTGATTGTCATCATTCTGTATAATAACTATTGAAGTTGTGTTTATTTTTTCCTTTTCTCTCTTAAAGGGTACATTGTTTCATTAATTTTTCAGTTTCATCTGTGAAAAGATCTAATCTTGAGCTTCTATTTTCCATTTTCCTTAAGTACTTAATAACATGCACTGTGAGATAACATGGCAGAACTGAAATTGCTTTTGCTGACAATAAGAATAGTTTATGGCCAAATTTTATTCATTTTGAATTCAAAATAGGAACAATTAAGATATGAAAGATTAGAAATCAATACCATTGAAGTTGCATATTTACTAAGTTGTTTAAGTGGTGGTGGTTCATAAAAAATTCATTCTTGATCATTCTTTCCATATGTATATCAGATACCACATAATTAGAGAGAAAGAAGTAACAATTGAGAGTTTTACATAGTCTAATTTATTGCATAAAAAAGAAACAATCAATATTTTCAACAAAATCCTTATAAATTCTGGGAAATTAACATTATCTAAACTATATTTGAATTTTTGATATTGTATTTTGATTTGAAGATTCACGTTGACCACACTTATAGACAAATGGTTCAGTTATTTGAAAAAACCAATTTGGTTAAAATAAATTTAGTCAGTACAGTGAAACAGCAAGAAAATGATTTCTGACTGATCCTGCTATAATAGTGGATTTACCTTATGTATTAGCTTATGTTAATTTGATCTTAGTCATATCTGAAGATACATCTTTATAATGTTTTCTTTTTTTCTCCTCTCTCAACCAAATTTAGATTATGGGAGAAAAGTTAGCTCTTAAGTATTATAATTCAGAGAATGGAACTCTAAAATCATTGACTTTTAGCTGTAATAAGATAGCATTGGAAAGCTGAGGAATTCTGGGCCCACAAGTTTAAGCTTTCAGTGACACATTTTGTCTCCTCACCATCAGTGAGCTTTCAGTAATTAAAACCTTGCCCTTTCCAACTATAGCTTTTGGTGGCTAAAGATGGTCAGTTGTCTTAGGTTCCTTTATATTAATAAGAAAACATCTTGCAACCACCATGCTGACTGTCATTATCATCATTACAAAGTATAGTGGATTTTTCTAGAAAAATGATGAAGATGCTCTAATATACATGAAAAGGGGGGGGGGGAACATCCTAGCTTGATGTTCAAGATCAGTGTATTCCTTTTCCTATCATCTAATTTGTGAATCATCTTTAACACCTAAGTGAAAAATGTGTAAAAGCATCATACAAATAAAGTTTCTTATTCATTTGTAATAGATATTATATGATGAGTTTGAGTATCTTCAGATCTAAATACATGATATTCATTCAGCAGAAAAACATTTTTCCAAAACATTAATATCCTGTGTATGTCAATCACTGATCCAGTTAGATTAATTTGATTTGGTGCCAGAAAGTTGCCAACCAATTCAATGTAAAAAAGCCCTTATGATATCAGTATTGATTGTCTTCAGCATTAACTAATCTCTCCTACTTAAAAATCACCATAAGGGTAAAGACCCTGCTTATTTAACCTTTGTATCTTTCCCCTGGTCACAATTGACAGGTATCCTGCACAGAAGAGGTGCTTAATAAATATTTGTTGATTTATTTGTGGAAATAAATGTAATCAAAGATGGTTACTTTTCTTCTCCTTAAATTGAATGAATAAATTTCTAATTAATTTCATTTTATTTAAAAATTGAAATGTGATAGACTTACAGAATGTTAAAAGGAACAATATAGATTATTCTAGGCATCCATTTTATAATTTTTTGAAAATTTTATTTAATTAGTCAATTTAGAATATTTTTCCTTGAAAAAGACTTGAACAAGAATAGTCATTGCTGCACTCTTTGTGGTGGAAAAAATTTGGAAAATGAGGGGATGCCCTTTGATTGGGGAATGGCTAAACAAATTGTGGTATATGTTGTTGATGGAATACTATTGTGCCCAAAGGAATAATGAACTGGAGGAATTCCATGTGAACTGGAACAACTTCCAGGAATTGATGCAGAATAAAAAGAGCAGAACCAGGAGAACAATGTACCCAGAGACAGATACACTGTGGCACAATTTAACGTAATGGACTTATCTAGCAGCAAAGTAATGACCAGGGACAATCCTGAGGGACTTATGAGAAATAACATTATTCACATTCAGAGGAAAAACTGTGGGAGTAGAAAAACTGAAGAATAACAACTGCTTGATCATATGGTTTTATGGGGATATTATTGGGGATGTAGACTCTAAATGATCACCTTAGTAAAAATATTAATTATATGGATATAGGTTTTGATCAAGGACACAGGTAAAAGCCAGTGGAATTGCATGTAGGCTGAGGGGTGGAGGGGGAGAAGGGAAGGAGCATGATTCTTATAACCAGGGGAAAATGTTCTAAATTGACAAATTAAATAGAATTTAAACAATTAAATTAAATTTAACACAAAAGAAGCATATCCCCATCGACCCATGTGATCAAGCAGTTGTTTTTCTCTGAGTTGTTCTGGATCATTGCATTGCTACTAATAGAGAAGTTAATTACATTTGATTATACCATAGTTTATCAGTCTCTGTGTATAATGTTCTCCTGGTTCTGCTCCTTTCACTCTGAATCAATTCCTGGAGGTTGTTCCAGTTCACATGGAATTCCTCCTGTTCATTTTTCCTTTGGTCACAATAGTATTCCATCACCAACATATACCCCAATTTGTTCAGTCATTCCCCAATCGAAGGGCATACCTTCATTTTGTAATTTTTGATACCAAAAACAGTGCAGCTATGAATATTCTTGTACATGTCTTTTCCTTATTATTTCTTTGGGGTACAATCCCAACAGTGCTTTGGGTGTATCAAAGGACAGACAGTCTATTTTTGCCCTTTGGGCATAGTTCCAAATTGCCTTCCAGAATGGTTGGATCAATTCACAACTCCACCAACAATGCATTAATGTCTCAATTTTGCCACATCCCCTCCAAAATTTATTACTTTCCTTTGCTGTCATGTTAGCCAATCTTCTAAGTGTGAGGTGGTACCTCAGATTTGTTTTGATTTGCATTTCCCTGATTATAAGAGATTTAATACACTTTTTCATGTGCTTATTAATTGTTTTGATTTATTTATCTGAAAATTGCCTATTCATGCCCCCTGCCTATTTATCAATTGTGGAATGGCTTTGTGTTTTGTCCAGTTGATTTAGCTCTTTATAAATTTGGGTAATTAGACCTTTGTTAGAGATTTTTGTTATGAAGATTTTTTCCCCAATTTGTTGCTTCCGTTCTAATTTTGATTGCATTGGTTTTGTTTGTACAAAAACTTTTTTAATTTAATGTAATCAAAATTATTTATTTCACATTTTGTAATTTTTTTTAACTCTTGCTTGGTCTTAAAATCATTCCTTTCCCAAAGATCTGAAAATTATACTATTCTGTGTTTACCTAATTCGCTTATAGTTTCCTTCTTTATATTCAAGTCATTCACCCATTCTGAATTTATCTTGGTGTAGTGTGTGAGATGTTGATCCAATCCTAATCTCTTCCAAATAGTCTTCCAATTTTCCCAGCAGTTTCAATCAAATAGTGGATTTTTGTCCCAAAAGTTGGAATCCTTGGGCTTATCATAGACTGGCTTGCTGAGGTCACTTAACCTAAGTCTATTCCACTGATCCTCCTTTCTGTCTCTTAGCCAGTACCATTTTGTTTTGATGACCACTGCTTTATAGTATAGTTTGAGATCTGGTACCGCTAGGCCCCCTTCTTTCACTTTTTTATTTCATTATTTCACTGGATATCCTTGATCTTTTAATCTTCCAAATAAAATTGGTTGTGTTTTTTTTTTCTAATTCAGTAAAAAATTTTCTTGGTAGTTCAATGGGTATGGCACTAAATATGTAAATTATTTTGGGTAGGATTGTCATTTTTATTATGTTAGCTCATGCTACCCATAAGCAATTAATGTTTTTCCAATTATTTAGATCTAGTTTTAATTGTGTGGAAAGTGTTTGATAGTTATGTTCATATAGTTCCTGTGTTTGTCTTGGCAGATAGATTCCTAAGTATTTTATATTGTTTAGAGTGATTTTAAATGTAATTTCTTTTTCTAATTGTTGTTGCTGAGATGTGTTGGAAATATTTAGAAATACTGATGACTTCTGTGGGTTTATTTTGTATCCTGCAACTTTGCTAAAGTTGTTGATAATTTTCACTAGCTTTTTAGTTGATTTCTAGGTTTCTCTAAGTTGACCATCATATCATCCACGAAGATTGATAGCTTGGTCTCCTCATTGCCTATTTTAATATCTTCAATTTTTCTTCTCTAATTACTACTGATAGTGTTTCTAGTACAAAGTTATATAATAGAGGTGATAATGGGCATCATTGTTTCACTCTTGTTCTTATTGGAAATGCATCTAGTTTATCCCCATTGCAAATGATGTTTGATGATGGTTTTAGACATATATCACTTATTATTTTTAGGAAAGGCCCTTCTATTCCTTTACTTTCTAGCGTTTTCAATAGGAATGAGTGTTGTATTTTGTCAAAGGCTTTTCTTGTATCTATTGAGATAATCATGTGATTTTTGTTGGTTTGCTTGTTGATATGGTCAATTATGTGGATGGTTTTCCTAATATTGAACCATCCTTGCATTCCTGGTATAAATCCCACCTCATCATAACCCTCGTGATCACTTGCTGGAGTCTTTTTGCTAGTATCCTATTTAAGATTTTTGCATCCATGTTCATTAAGGAGATTCTTCTATAGTTTTCTTTCTCTGTTTTTGACCTGCTTGGCTTTGGAATCAGTACCATGTTTGAGTCTTAAAAGGAATTTGGTAGAACTCCTTTTTTGCTTATTCTGTCAAATAATTTGTATAATATTGGGATTGGTTTTTCTTTGAATGTTTGATAGAATTCACTTTTGAATCCATCAGGCCCTAGGGTTTTTTTTTAGTGAGTTATTTGATTGCTTTTTCAATTTGTTTTTCTCATATGGGATTATTTAAGTGTTCTGTCTCTTTTTCTGTTAATGTAGGCAATTTATATTTTTGTAAGTATTCATCCATAGATTGCCATATTTGTTGCCATATAATTGGGCAAAATAGTTTTTAATGGTTGCCTTAATTTCCTTTTCATTAGAGATGTGGTCTCCTTTTTCATCTTGGATAAAATTAATTTGACTTTCTTCTTTCCTTTTTTTTTTATTAGATTGACCAGTACTTTGTCTATTTTATTTGTTTGTTTTCAAAATACTGGCTTCTAGTCTCATTTATTAATTCAATAATTCTTTCACGTTCAATTTTATTAATTTCTACTTAAATTTTTAGGATCTCTAATTTAGTTTTCATCTGGGAATTTTTAATTTGTTCACTTTCAAGTTTTTTGTTTTGCATGTCCAATTCATTGAACTCTGCCCTCCTTAATTTGTTAATATAAGAACTCAAGGATATAAATTTCCCCCTGAATACAGCTTTGGCCACATCCCCTAGATTTTGAAGAAATGTTTCAACATTGTCATTTTTTTCAATGAAATTATTGTTTCTATGTTTTCTTTAACAGATTTTGGAGAATCATATTTTCTAATTATTTTTTCATTAGCCTCTCCATGTATCCTTACTAATTATTATTTTGATTGCACTATGATCTGAAAAGTTTGCATTTATAATTTCTGCTTTTTTTGCACTTTTTGCCATGTTTTTATGCCCTAGTACATGGTCAATCTTTGTTAATATACCATGTGCTGCTGAAAAGAGTGTATATTCCTTTTTGTCCCTATTTCTTTTTCTACACATATCTCTTAACTCTAAATTTTCTAAAATTTAATTCATATCTCTTACCTCTTTCTTATATATTTTTTAGGTTTGATTTATCTAGATTTGATAAACTTCAGGTCTCAGATTTGTATAGTTTTACTATCTATTTCTTCCTTCAACTCCACTAGTTTCTCCTTTAGAAATTAGGATGCTATATCATTTGGTGCATACATGTTGCTTACTGATATTTCCTCATTGTCTATATTGCCTTTTATCAGGATGTAATTACCTTCCCTATCTCTTTTAACTAGATTTATTTTTACTTTGGCTTTGTCATATATCATGATTGCAACTCCTCCCTTCTTTTTCTCAGTTGAGGCCCAATAGATTTTGCTCCAGCCTTTAATCCTTACCCTGTGAGTGTCTACCTTCCACTGTGTGTTTCTTGTAGACAACATATGGTAGGATTTTGGTTTCTAATCCACTCTGCTACTTGCTTTCATTTTGTGGTGAGTTCATCACATTCATGGTCAGAGTTATGATTTTCCACTTGTGTATTCCTGAAGGTTTTGATATCCTCTCCTAGTTCTGTCCTTTCTTCTTTCGCTATATTCTTTTAAGCCAGATGTTTGCTTTTAATCAATCCACCTAATCCCTGCACTTATTATACTTCCCTTTCTGACCCCACTCCTTTTGTTCCTTTCTTGTTATTTTTTTATGGTCTATTAAGTTTCCTCCCCCATATCTTTTCCTCCTTTTTTGTACTCTCTGCCCCAGTGCCCCCTCCTTGGTTTTTCCCTTCTCTTACACTTTCCCTGTAGGGTAAGATAGAATTTGCTACCATTTGCTACCCCAATGGATCTAGATGCTCTTCTGTCTCAGAATTGATTTCACTAAGAGTGAGGTTTAAGTATTAACTATTAGCACTCCATTCCTCTCTTTCTTATAATTGTATTCTTTCCTTCCTCTTCCCATGTGCCTCTTTGTGTGATGTAGTTTATCCTATTCATCTTATTCCTTCAAGTTTCTCTTGGTGCTATCCCTCTCCCTATTTCTTTTTTTGCATACCATCTTAGACCACTTATTACCTTAATATCTATGAATGATTTTTCTAATTTATATAATAGTGAATATAATTTTTGAGAGTTATAAATAACATATTTCCATATATTATTATAAACAATTTGATCTCATTGAAGCCTTTAAAGAAGAACATTTAAATAAAAAACATTTTTCCCTTTCCCCTCTCTTTCTTATTTACCTTTTCATGTTTCTCTTGATTTTTGTTTTTGGATATCAAAATTTCCACTTAGTTCTGGTCTTTTCTTTACAAATACTTGGAAATCTTCTATTTTATTGAATGCCCATACTTTCTCCTGGAAGTATATAGTCATTTTTGATGGGTAGGTGATCCTTGGTTAAAGACTCAATTCTCTTGCCTTTCTGAATCTCATATTCCAAGCTTTGTACTCCTTTAGTGTGCAGGCTACCAGATCTTGTGTAATCCTTATTGGTGTTCCTTGATATCTGAATTGTCTCTTTTTGGCTTCTTGTAAAATTTTCTCCTTAGTTTGGAAGCTCTTGAATTTGGCAATTACATTCCTGTGAGTTGTCTTTTAAGGATTTAGTGTAGAGGGTGTTGTATGAACTCTTTCAGTGTCTATTTTGCCCTCTTGTTCAAGAACATCAGGGCAATTTTCTTTGATCATTTCTTGTAGTTTGATGTCAATGTTTTTGTTTATTTCTGGGTTTTCAGGTAGACCGATGATTCTCAAATCATCTCTATAAGACAAATTTTAATGGTCTATCATTCTGTCATTGAGATGTTTTATGTTTTCTTCTATTTTGTCAGTCTTTTGACTTTGTTTTATTAATTTTTGATGTTTTATAAGATCATTGGCTTCCATTTGCCTAATTCTGGTCTTTAAAGACTTGCTTTCTTTTTCAGTTTGGTCTATCTTGCTTTTTGTGGCTTCTAGCTATTTCCCCATTTGGGAGTTCTTGTCCTTTAAACTCTTATTTTCTCTTTGAACTATTTCCCACTTTTCTTGCCAAAAGGCTTCCATCTTTTTGATAAGCTCCAATTTAAATTTTTCAAAAGCTTGTGACCAATTTCCATTTTTTGGAAGTTTTGGTGCATTTATTTGAATTTTTCTCCTGTATTTCCTCTGTAGCCTGGGTTTTCCTCCATAAAAGTTTTCCAGGGTCAATGACTTCATTTAGTTTTTCTTGGGGCGAGGTTGTTGTTCCAAGGCAGAATTTGCCATTACTTTGGAGGTTTTTCCTTCCCTTTTTTGTCAGAAATCTGAATGAGATGGGCAGGCTATCTGTGTATGGAGCTAATGAGAAAGGATTTTGCCTGAGGCAAGCTCTCAAATCTCTATAGTTTCTACTGTTTGCTGCCCTTCTCTGTGCTATCTTCCCGCGAGCACTCTTGCTCTCTCTCTTGCTGTCTATGCTCTTTAGCCTGTTGGGGTTTTAGGTGTAGCTGCTCTCAGGGGTAGATCTTTGGTGGTCTTAGTTAGCTCCCAAGGACCTAGAGGTGCCCCTTACTCACTCGCTGATTCTGGTGCGTGCAGGCTCTGACTCTGTCTCTGTAGGTGTGGTGGGGGAGCTCGAGTTTTGGTGGGAGCTTTTTCATCCCCTTATAGTGTGGAAATCCCCAAATCCCATGTAACTTCAATGATGCACCCTACTGTAGAGTCCCTTCTTTCTAATGAATTTGGGTTTTTTTGGTCTCTTAAGGTAGGTGGATGCTGAAGAGAGGATAAGTCTTTCATCTAGACTGCCACCATGTTTAACCAGAAGTTCCGAATATGTGTTTTTGACGCTTTTGACATATCATCGTTTATTTATACTGAGCTAGGAACCAGAAACATTTGAGTTCGTTTGCCATCAGATACTGGACGTAGTACTTTAAGCAAGTTACTTAACCTCTACAACTAGTTTCCTCAACTGTAAAATGAAGATAAAAATAGCACCTACTTGGCAAGGTTGTTTTGAGGGGGGGAAATGAAATAATATATATGTCATCAATGATGCATAATTTTGCCATATCTAATGACTATTTCTCAGTCCTTTCACTTCAGTCCCTCTTTAGCCTTTGATACTTATCACCCTCTTCCTCTTCACCTTGATACTCACTTTTCTTTAAGTTTTCAGTATATCACTCCACTCTCTCCTTGTTCACTTCATACCTATCACATTACTCTTTCTTATTTTCCTTTGTTGGATCTTCATCCAACCCTGTAACTTTCAGGAACAATCAGGGTTTTGTCATTTTTTTTCTCCTTCTACATTATTTTTCTTGATGATCTCATCAGTTCCCATGGATTTAATTATCCTTTCTTTATTAATGATTCTCAAATCTTTCTATTTTATATCAGTCTTTCTACTAGAATCTAATCCCACATCTCTTACTCTTTCAAATATCTCTGGATATCCAGTAGAGATATTAAAGTCTAGAACTGAATTCATTATCTTTCTCTCTAAATCTTTTCCCACTCCTAACTTTCCCATTATTGTTGAGGACAACACCATCCTCTAGTCCCCCTGTATACCTCTAGTCTCTCTCTCATTCTAATCCATCCTTCATATATGCACCAATGTTATTCTCCTAAAATCCAAGTCTGTTCATATTACTCATCTATTCAATAACATCCAGTGGTTTTCTATTATTTCCCAGAATTTAATATAAAACCCTCTGTTTGGTGTTTAGAGTCATTCATAACCTAGGCCTTACCTGCTTTTCCGGTCTCCTTTCTTTTCCCCCAAACAGACACTTCCTCTCTACACTCTGGGATTTTTTCTGTCTGTCCACCATATCTAGAAGGGTCACCCTCCTCATTTCTATCTGCCTGCTTCTATGGCTTCCTTTAATACTCATCTAAAATCCCATCTTTTACATGAACCTTTTCTCAACTCGTCTAAATTCTGATGCCTTCCCTCTTTATTATTTCCTATTTATCACCATATCTGGATTGTACATATTTATTTGTTGTCTTTATCCTTAGATTGTGAGCTCCTTGAGGACAAAAATTATCTTTTGCTTCTTTTTCAACCACAGTGCTTAGCACAGTCTGGCAACAAATAACTTTAAATAAATGTTCATTTTGTTGACTTGCAAAGCACTTAACATAATACCTGACACTCAGTGAGCAATTTATAAGTGCTAGTTATTATTATTACTAATATAGAAACATATTTATGTGGTACAATACAAAGAGCATTGGATTTTGAGTCAAAAGATTCATCTTCCTGAGTTCAAATATAACTTCAGACATTTACCAGCTGGCTGATTTTGGGCACAGTCGCTTTATCCTCTTTACCTCTGTTCCTTATCTATAAAATGAACTGGAGAAGGAAATGGTAAACTTTTCTAGTATCTTTGGCAAGAAAATCCCAAATGGGGTCATAAAGTTAGACATTAATGAAAGGACTTGAGCAATCACAATCTGCAAAATGGGTTTAATAATAGTTTCTACCACACAGGTTTTTGTGAGGATCAGATGAGACAATATTTGTATAGAGTACTTAGTATACTATGAATGACTTACCTTTTATCAACAAAGTAAAGATCCAGGACAACTCCAAGAGACATGACAAAAATGGATATTCCACTTTCATAGAAGGAACAGATGGAATCTGAATGCAGATTGAAAACATCATTCTTCACTTTATTTTCTTCATGAATTTTTCTCTGCTGTAAGCAATATGTATCTTATTTCACAACATGGCATACATGGTAATATGTATTATATGATAATATATGTGCAACCTCTGTCATATTACCTGCCTTCTTAGGGAGTGGGGAGGGTTAGGAGAGGGAATATGTATAGCAAAGTGTCAGAAAATGGATATTAAAAATTATATCAAGATGTAGTGGGGGGGTGCTTAGTACAATACCTGGCTCACAGAAAGTGCTACATAAATGCTTATTATCTTCCCTTCCTCGCATACTGCCCCAACCCCCCCCCCCCCCCGTCACCATGCAAGCCCTCATTTTTTCAAGCCTGGATTATTGCAATATCCTGAGGAATGGTATGCCTGCCACAAATCTTTCCCCATTTTAGTCCATCCTTTATTAACCTATCAAACTGATGTTTCTAAAGTGCTATCCTGACCATGCTCATATCTCTACCCAATTAACTTCAATGGTTCCCTATTACCCCTAGGATCAAATATAAAATACTGTATTTGACCTTTATAGCCTTTTGTAACCTTCCTCCTCCACCTTCCAGGATTCTTCCACAGTACATCCACCAAACACTTTGGTTCACTGACACTGACTGGCCTACTTGCTCTTTCTGTAACAAGACATTCCATCTGATTCCAGGAATTTTCACAGGCTGTCCTACATTCCTGAAATGTTCTTTCTCCTCATCTCCACTCCCTGGCTTTCTTAACTTCCTTCAAATTCCAAATTAAATCCCAACTTCTATGAGGAAGTCTTTTCCTGATCCCTCCTAATTCCAATAGAGTGTCTCAAGGTCTCTAACTTGATTATTTCTAATTTATCTTTTATGTAGCCTGTTTGTAAATACTTTATTTGTGTCTCATCTCCTCCTCCCCCCATTAGATTATGAATTCCTTGAGGGAAAGGACTGTTTTTTAGACTTTCTTTATATCTACAATCCTTGATACAAAGTGGGTGTTTGATAAATAATTTATTGACGAACTTGTTAAGAACAGTACAAATCTAAATAATGAAAACGCCTGAAGGCAGGCCACTATAGAGAACTCACCCCTGGATTATTGAATCAGGCTGATTGGGAACTGTAATTCTCTTATAGGAAGCTATGAGATCTTTAAAAATTCTAGAGATCTCCCAATTCTAGAAATCATAATATGTTTCTAAAGTTACTAAAATAAATATAGGAAAGGGAAAGAGGAGAGGCTTCGCTTCCTTAAATTATCTTTGTCATTTCTTAAACCCTCAGAAACACTCATCCTAACCAGCTGTGGTTAACTTTTTTCTTTTTATTTCTCCCAGTAGAATAGCACTTTCAGGAATTTAGGAATTGACTCTGTTTTCTATAGTTTAAGGTAAAGAAGGGAATGGTAACAAAGTAATTTGTGATAATGTAAAGTTTTGTTTTAAATTTCCAGGTGACATTCAAATATTATCAGTTTATTTTTTATCATCAACATATACAGGAAGATAACATACATTTTCATTCTCTGCTGGCTCATTCATTCATGTTTGTTTTAACTAGATCTGTGATTTCACTAGTAGAGGGAGTTTTATAGAGGAATAGCATGAGATAGTTAGGTGGGATAAGAGATGGAGCACTAGGCCTGGAGTTATGAAGACATGAGTTCAAATCCAGCTTCAGGCACTTCCTAGTGTGATACTCAGTAAGTCACTTAATCTTTGCTCAGATTCCTCAACTCTAAAATGGGGATAATCATAGCCCTATGTGTAAAGAGCTTATCATAGTGTCTGGCACATAATAGGAGCTATAAATGTTTATTCCAACCTGAAGGCATCTAAAATAGCTTCTTTTATCAATGCAGATCAGTTCCTGCTCTGAAGCAATTTATAATCTCAGAGAGTTGCCTGGGACACAGAGATGCTAAGTGGATTCCAGTCAGGCAGTGCTTAAACTCAGGAAACAACAAGTCCTGTCTGCTTCAAAGAAGTGCTTCTCTTTGTTTCATTAACACTATTTATTTATTAATAATTGCTCCAAAGTACAAGAGTGGTGATGTTGGTAATTCTGATAAGCATAAGAAAAATCATAAATGCATAGGCTTGTTTGTATAAGAAATGCTTATTAAATCAATGGAGTTCACTAATAACTATGATTTTCAACTTACACTAAGGGTTTTGGAGTGTATTATCTGCCTAAAACAAGGATCTATTCTATTCCTGACGCCAAAACAAGTTTTAGATTATTTAGACCGCACTGCTTTTCATTTTTAATACAACAAAAACCTGATTTCATAACCCTACATACTCCTTCCAGTGCCAGAGATCAACATTTTCTTCTCCCCAAATTACTGAGGAGATAGTCTCTATGAATTGTTGCCCTCAATAAAAATTGTCTCCTCTTGGCTATCCTTTGCATAATACATGCAATAAGCCATTATGGTTCTTGGATGATATGCATATAGTTAGTGTCTGAACCTATAACCTAAACTTTTTGAGCTTGGGGTGTCAAAATTTGCCAAAAAAAAACCAAGCATTACTCAGATGGTATGTCACTTCTAGAAAAAAAACCCATAATTTTTTATATTTATAGTTTAAATAACAAAAATGTATAATTATAATATATAATTGTATTTAATAAACCAAAAACTAATTATTTAATTTACTTGCTTAGTGACTTCTTTGTTCATATGCCAGTCAGTTTCTTTTGTTGGTCTTGAAATTATTTAACTTGTGTGAGGTGCCATGAACTAAGATAAGTAAGGAGGAGGGGGAATTCTTTAACTAACCTGCCTACTAGTGACTTTTTTTGTTGCTGAATTTCCTTGGCTAAATCTGTAATTAAAGGTTGGTATTTTGTATACATCAAGCCCAAGCAAGTGCTACTAACTTCATCTGTCAATCTGTTTCTTTTGTTGGTTTTGATTTTATTTAATGCTGAGAATAAGGTCTCACAAAAGTATGTAGAAGGGAAAATTGTGAGTAAAGCCATTGCTATATTTTTCAGAGTGCTAAAAGTGTCTTGTAATCAGTTCCAGGCATTCCTTCCTTTCATGTGTGCTGGAGCCCAGCCCAGTCTTCCACCAGCCTGGCCTCATCCCACCCCTCCCCAGCTGTCTGGCCCAGGGGCACCACAGGAATAGCCTGCCTGTCTGAGCTCACCCCTCCTCCTCAACCCTTCAGGATCCCCAAGTACCCCAGCTCACCCTGCCCCTATGGCCAGCACATGGAGCAGCATTCTTTCTCCCTTTCCTTGCCCCCCCCCCCACCTGGGGCCAGACCTGGGCATTGAAAATGGCTATGCATGTTAGTGCTGACACATGTCTCATAGGTTCGCCATCGCGGATCTAAACCTTTCTAGCTTGCTAACATCTACCAAAATTTGTCTCCTATGTGTATAGTGTTGAAGAATCTTAGATCACTTTGGTTCTATAATGTAGCATCAGAGTAGGACTTCAGTGGAAAATTAATAAATTTTATTCTCTCAGATTTTCATTTTCTAGTCTTCCCAAATGAAATTTTGTTTCATCAGTTCACAACATCTTTCCCCTAAATGTCAGAATTTCAGGGGAAAATGGCTTTTAAAATATCCTATGTACTCCCTTACTAAAAAATTACCTGTCAGTGAAGCTTGTATTAGATCTCAAGTTGTTTTTACAAAAAGTACATAAAACACTGGCCAGTCTTGGTCCCAAAGGACAGATACTGAAACACATTTGCCTATTCTCTGGAGAGAAGCATAAAACTGTGGACATGGAATGTTGCATATGCTGAAATTGTCTCATAATGAGGAGTATTTTTCTATTAAAAAGCCGTAGATATATCTAATAGAATTGGCTGGGTCATGTCTCAGATTGCAGTGATGTGAGTGTTCTAATGACTACCCCATTAATAAAGTTCATTAGACATGTTGTTACATGCAAATTTTAGGTGTGCATAGTCACAATTCTGACCAATAAGGAAATCTCTCTGGGTTGACAGTGAGTGATAGAATATTGGCATTTCTCACAATGGTTTACTTTCCTTTATCTTATTAAATCTCTCAACTTTGGACAGCTTCTATCTCTGTTAATGCTTTATGGTTTTATACTCACCCATGCACTCTTTTGTAAATGTTACAGCTCCTTTTCTATTCATTAGTATAACTTTTTAATTTTGAATTAGCCCATCTAAGACATTCAACTATACAATATCCAGAGTGGGCATTAGTTAAATAATGATGTATTATAGAATTAATGAATAACTATTTTTGACTAGGCATAAACACCTTATAAATTAGTTCTTCCATAGCACTGAATGAGTACCCATCACAGGACATTTTATCAGCCATTTGAAAGGAAATCCTCTTTCTCAAAAGGGAACAGCTCTTTTTGTAGGAAATTACTATTATATAGGGAACTTTGTGCTACTTCCCTATATGGTCAAATACAGATTTCTAGTACAAGTTAAATTTATTAGAAATGCATATAATATTTTGTCCTTTGAAAAGTTATATAAATGAAGATTGAAAATGCCATCCATAACTTATTACGAGTAGCTTATGATTTAATGCCTTTCAACTACATTGCTATGGGCATTCAAAAAGTATTATTATTTTTTTTTGTTTAACCGCCGCCTTTACCCATTTACAATAATTTTCTGTTTAAAGAGAATGCATCTTAAAAACCAATTGTTAAAAAAAAAAACTACTTTCAAAATGGCTTGTTAGGTTTGCCTTTAACCTAAACTAAAATCATTTGTACAGTAGTTGGTTATCCATGACTTTTTCTCATTTCTTCTAAATCAAGCATGTATTTGATTCCCTTTTTTTCCCATTGGGTAAATGCACACTTGTAGTTTATTTAATAAATGTTATCAGAACTATGCATTAAAAGTTCAGAACCATTTAAATGCCATGTTACAGCAAACTGAGAAAAAGATTGACATTAAATATGATAGACAGAATATTTTGGGAGACCCTTCCCCCATAAATTACTGAGGCTTGGCAATATATTGAGTGAAAATGTGTTTTCTTTGAAGAGTTACCTTATAGCAAATGGAGGCCAAGGTGATGGATTATAGGGAGAACTCTTCCTTGGACATAAGCTTTCATTGGCAACAAGCCCATGGCCCTTACTATTCCATCAGAATCTTAACAGGATGATTCAATGGAATAGAAATGATAGGGTCAATAACTTCATTTGAACTTGTACTTCTCTCTTAATAATAGAAACATAAAAAGGCAAAATAAAAAAGAATAAAAAAATATGTGTTCCTCCAAACCAGAATGAGTAGTTGTTAGACTCAGAATAATTATTAACTATAGGTAAAGTAATCAACATGAGTGCTTTAACATTCTTATATGAGGATATTTGTTTCTGAATTAACATGCAAAAATGTAAACACAAAATAGGAAAGAGATGGTGAAAAATTTCATGAGATTATTGATTTAGAACTAGATTTCAACTACAAGATCATCTAGTCCAACCACTTGATCTTACAGTTCAGGAACTGAGATCCAAATAGGTTAAGTGAATTAGTTAAGGTCACATAGGAACCAATAATCAATCTGAGAATTAAATCCTGGTTCTCTTAAGTCTATTTTTCTGAATGTGCCACAATGGTTCCATAAATCATATAAAATATTAATATTTTATATTAAAACATACATAGGAACAGACATCTATGAAAATTCATCAGATTTAAATATTATTTAATTTCAGAATTAAAGTTCAAGATAACCAAAATTTGGTTAAAGACTCCTGAGAAGAACCTAGATTTGTAGATATGTAGGAGAATTAAAGCATTGTGTTACCTAGATGTTTGTTGAAAACATAATGGATTTTCTCTAAGTGAGAATATAAGAGTAATATAAAAAGTAATAATTACATATTAATCATATAATAAGTAATCATATAATAGTAAACTTAAGAAATCATCTCAATTTATAGAACTAGAGTTGTTTCAAAATTCCTAGGTTGTGCCATTCTTCTAGTTCTTAGCTAGTCTATTTTGACTACTTGCCAAAATTAAACTCTATTAATTATTCTCTGAGAGCAATCAGCTCTGACGTGCCAATAGATTTTAATGAAGAGAACATTTATATGTGGAGACAGTGATAGGAGGGACATTTTAAGTGGGGTCAACTGCATCAATGAAGGTTAAGAGTTGGGGATGAATATGGCATGTTTAGAGAAAAGTGAATGAACTGGATTTGCTAGGGCAAAGGCTGGTATAGGTGAATGCTATGAGATAAAGCTATAGAGCTAGGCTGAGGTAATAGTAGGGAGCTTCTTAATACCTTATACTTGTTCCTTTGGATGAATTAGTGTCATTGATAGTTTAATTTTGGGCTGGCAAGTAGGATGCTAAAAAGAATGATGTTTTCAGAGAGGAGTTTTAGGACAAATTAAAATAATTTACCTGTTTTTCTTTGGTCAACATGATATTGAATCTCAAGTTCCATAATTTCTGCCTATTCTCCTCTATCTACATAAAACTAAGGCTAATCTGGGGTTGTGGTGTAAGCACAAACAATCATTAATTATTTATTAAATAGGTACTTTGCCCAAAATATTATGGTATAAAAAAGAGCATGAATGAAGCTAAACATCATTTGATGGCATTTGACTCCTGATGCCATAGTTTCTGCTTTCAAGAAGTGTGAGATATTATCCTTCAATACTTTAGTTGGAAAACTATAAATAAAGAAGGAAAGAAAGAACAAAAAAAAAGGAATAGAAGAAAGGAAAGATAAGAGGGGGGAAATATTCATTAACTTTTTACTATGTGAAAGCCCCAAAGTTATAAATTAATATATACAGACAAATTGATTGCTACACATAAAGGAATATACACAATACATACCAAATTAGTAGCATAGTAAATAAGTGTGTAACATCCCTTAGTGATACTCTTCTCTCTCCTCTCCCCCAACACTTAAGGCTTTCAGGCAAGTACTTGGACATCTGGTTCCCTGCAGTACCATGATTTAGGGTTCTGTATAGATATTCTGGACTTGCCCTTTAGAAACTGTGGAAATTTAAGCATAAACAGATATCCTCTCACTGCTTCCAGCAATATATGATTCATGACTGGATTCAGTCCTTACCATATCTCTCTACTGTTTGCTAAGCTATGATAGAAGTAGAGGTGGCTCAGCAACCAATGAGAATTCAATCCAGTAATGAGTTATACATTGAAAGAAACAAGCAAAGCGTATTTGTACAAGATCCAAGATTCCATATTATTGCATAGAATGCCCTAAGAAGGATGCCATTAGGGAAGTTATACAAATATTACATGAATTAAGACCACAGACCACAGAATTTTGAGGTAATCAGACAAGACTTTATTGTGAAAGGAGGACCTAATCTGGGTTTTAACAATAGATTTTTCAGGAGTGAAAGTGTTTCAAGAGAAAGGAAATTAACTATGCAAAACTTGAGATTGTATATAGAAGGTTAGGAGGACATTGAGTAGAAAAGTTGGGGAGAGAGTTAGAATTGGGGAATAGTAGGGAAAATAATAATAGCTATATTTAAATGAACTTTATGGATCTTTTCTGTCTTTTAATTCTCATCATCATCTCATTTTAGATATGAGGAAATTGAGATGGAGAAATATTAGGTGACTTGCCCACAGTCATGTTACTAGTCTGAAGTTTGATCCACTGTACCACCTAGTGGCCAAAAGGATGATTGAGGTCAAATTCTTAAAGAGATTAAAACTTGAATTTTTAGGAGTTTGTACTTTATCCTTTTTTTTTTTTGCAACTACTAAAAGGTCTTGAATAAAAATTTCATAAAACTAGTATTTCAGGAAAATTAAGTTGAAAGCAAAGCA
Organism: Monodelphis domestica; assembly: GCF_027887165.1. Taxonomy (NCBI): domain Eukaryota; kingdom Metazoa; phylum Chordata; class Mammalia; order Didelphimorphia; family Didelphidae; genus Monodelphis; species Monodelphis domestica. The sequence goes on from NC_077228.1 coordinate 358,664,250, forward strand.
GTTTAATACTGTGGATAGAGAGCTGGGCTTAAAGTCAGGGAAACTCACATCCAAGTTCTGCTCTAAAAGATGACCGTATGACTTTGGGCAAATCACTTTATCTCTTCAGGGTCTCAACAACTTTAGAAAACTATAAGTTAATTTCAAAGCAGTTGTATATTGGCATTATAAGGGAGTATACTCACTAAACATTCTCTATGTCAGTGGAATCACAGGACTAGCCCAAAACTCTTATGGCATTTCTCAAGATGTACTGGAAGGAGAAGGAATTGTGGGCAGGGAGACAAGTTAGGAGCATGTCAGAAAGGGGAACAACTGTGAACTTGGCAACTTGGTAGTTATTTAGATGCCCAGTATGTGATCACCAAAAATGATGGATTCAAGTGCTTTGACAGTTAACTGATTTGATGGTACATCTCTTCCTAGCCTAAGCTCCCACTTTGGAGCTAATGGCTGAAACTGAATGACAAGTGTAGCAAAAATCCCCTTTCCTCTAACCAAACAAATATTTATAAGAGAAATTGGTGGCTATGTAAATATAACATTTAAGTTGTAGATTTCCTGGATGATCCCACCAGTTTCACCAGTTAAACAGAACCAACTAGGTCCAATGTTTGCAGCATTTAAACATTCATGTATGAAAACAATTTCTTTTTCCTTAAACCGTTATCCTCCATCTTATAATTGACATCATGTATTAGTTCTAAGGAAGAAGAGCAATAAGTGGTAGGCAGTGGTAATCCAGTGATTTGTCCAGGGTTACATAGGTAGGAAGTGTTTGAGGTCAGATTTGAACCTAGTATCTCCTGTCTTCAGGTGTGGCTCTCTATCCACTGAGCCACCTTGCTGCCCCTATGAAAACATTTCTGAAAGTCTTTTTATGGTTGCCATGTAGATGGATACCCTTTCTTTTTTCCCTACCTCACTTCAATAGGTTTAAACCAAATGTCAGTGGTGGGCTCCAATTAGATAATATTTCAAAAGAGGCACAGGCCCCTAGTGGCACAGGGGATGTAGTTCAGGGTATGGAGTACCTGATTTCAAATACAGCCTCAGATATTTCCTAATTGTGTTTAAACACAGTTTATTTACTGTGCAAGTCCCTTTACCTCAAACCTCAACCACAATTAAGGATCATAATAACATCTACCTCATGGGGTTGTTGTGAGGATCAAATGAGATAATATCTGTAAAAATGTTTAGTATAATGCCTAGCACATAATATAAATATAATATATGCATATAGATGTGTTACCCTAAATTAGGTTTAGTCCACCTGCTGAGATGGTTTATTGAACTGTGGCTATTATACATGCTACAGCTTTTTGGAGCCACAGAAGAGAGCTGGGTGGCAGGTAAACAGCAAAGGTAGATGAGCATCCCTGAAAAGGGTTTGGCAAGCTCTCAATCCAGGGGTACTTCTCCCTGCGCACACTGACATACTTCAAACCGGTGACTAAGGGGACGTCTATCCCAAACAAGTGAAGATTTCCACTGACATAATGGGCAGATGAGAACAATTTGTTTCAAAAGCCATGAAGGAGGCCAAAGCAGGTGCTGTGGAACACTTAAAGATTGGTCAGACATCAAAGACATTAAGGTCATTGACTGTAACCCTGGATCATCTACTTGTTCTGACTTTTCTATTGCCACTAGACTTCCATGACTCTGGAAGAGTGAGGCTGATGACTTTGTGCAACTCTGCCCCACTTAAATCCAATTTGCATGCAAGTGAAGACGTCACCCTGTGATATCATTGGTCCTATGCAAAAAGGTGACTGAACAACCACAACACACACATACTATATGTGTGCATATGAATATAATATGATAGAATAGAATAGAATAGAATAGAATAGAATAGAATAGAATAGAATAGAATATGATAGTTTATTTCCTACCTTTAGGAAGGCTATAGTATGACTGTGACCTTTAGGAGTTTAATGCTGCTAATACTTAATATTACAAGACAGCCTCTGCTTTGATCTATTAATTCTGACCCTGATCTTTGTAAAAGAGCAAACAATCAAATACTAAAATAGTGGCTTTGCTGTGTTTTGGTGCACTGGTTCCTAACAGTGCTGTTGAAGAAAATCATCAGGGATTCATGTTTACATATATACCAGAGGGTGAATGCCATCAAGGGCATATATTAGCTTCTCTCTAATGTCTCCAATATAACAATAGAACTTTGATGGTGAGCGTTATCAGGACACTAAATAGTTTTATTTTCTTACTCTGGTTTTCAAAAGAACTGGAAAAGGTGACTGATTTCAGTACTAAATAGAAAAAAAAGGAAAGGTTTCCAGTGACAGTGCATTATTTTATGAACTATGTCAAATATATTTTTTCCAGTAACAGGTTCTGGTTGAATAGTCTAATAATGTATGTGAGAGAAATCCCTAGGGCCTTATTGTGGAATTAGTAAGAGATAATCCCACCTTGGCTGTGGAACTTTCTAATTTAATCAGTTTTAGAAACTGTAGTAAGTAGCTGTATGGACTTCAAATGATGATCAGATTACTTGGCTATAGTTCTAGGTAAATTGAAATGAACCTCACGTTGAAAGGATTGTATGATGGAAGAGATTTGTCTGTAGTTATTTAGGGAATAAATACCTTTTCTTTTTTTTTAATTTGCTATATTTATTCTACTCATATATAGAAGGCCTTCTTTACAATGCTGAATTTGTTGAAAACTGAAACTGAAAGCTTCCCAAACAAGTGTTTAAGAGAAGGCATTCAAAAAATAATATTGACAACATGAACAATTAGTTACCATTAGTGATTGCTATTATTAATTAATATTAATAATATTTTAAGATATTGATATTCTCAAATATAATGTTTTTTTTCTGATTCTAGGCTTGAATTGACATATTAGGCACAGTTGACTATATTAAGAAAAAGAAATTCTAAAATATTTCAATTTACCATGATCTATGATTTCATATGTATAGAGAACTTGCTTTAAGGAAATTCCCTTTTTCCTGGAGTTTATAATCTTAGAAAATTGCCTGGAGCTCTTTTTTTCTTTTAACAGGTCAGGTTGGAGTTGTCCCAACTGAATACCTCTTCTCATTTTCTTTTTTTTCTTTTAATTTGTTGTCAGTTTTGATCTTTGCTTTTAAATAGATCAAGCTGGATATGCATCAAGGAATTACCATATCTTCATCATTTTTAGAAGGGGTAGGACATGCTAGTGGGTATATACATTAAGACTTCAATTAAAGGTATCTAGGAAATTCCCCAGGACAGTATAATATAATGTGAAAGCTCACCAATCACCACTCAGATTTTACTCCTACAGAGTAAATGAGAGAAAGACAAGAAAGAATCTGAAGTACAGACACATGAGTTGGAGATAGCTGGAAAGAAAATGATTACAATTTACCAAAAAAAAATTACTAATAACTCCATTTTACCCTGTATATACTTTGTATCTACGTAGTTATTTTTAGCTTATCTTCCCCAACTGGAATTCCTATGAGTAGGGACGAGATTGTTTTTGTCTTTTTTTTTGTATAGTATAGCCATTATTTGACACAGTACTTGGCACATATTAAGTGCATATAAATGCTTGTTGAATTTACTTGTTAATGTTAGAATTATTTCTAAATCAGTAGTACTGTTAGAACAAACATAAAAATAAATGCCAAATTAGGAGAAAAAATGAGATTGTGAAGCTGATATATTTTGTTGTGACAACTGCAACCTGACCTGTTTAAAGAGCTTGATATGTTTTGAAGTTACTATAAGGAAAAAAAAAAGTTGTGTGTGTGTGTGTGTGTGTGTGCTCTAGGGAAAATGAGAGGAAATATGGGGAAACAGTTAACACATCAACGAAACTATAAGCAAACATGGAAAGAGTGGGAGGAGCTTTGTTGCTTGAACTTTACTTTCATATAAACTAGTCATAAGAAAGAATAGATTAAATTGACTTTCACCAACCAACACTTGAGGTCTTTACTAAGTGAAATGAGCTGGATGCCAAGAGAAAAATTTATTTGGAATTTAAAGCCCTACAGAGGAGAATGGTGGAAAGTTATGAACAGTATTATTGCCTTAAATACCAGGAAATAGTGGAAGGAAAAACAAGATAGAGAATTTGTCTAAGAGACCCAATAGAGCAAAATAACCACAAGGGCACAGTTGAAGACAAAACTAGAAAGAAAATAACAAATGGGAAAGGGAAAGAATTTTAATTTTTTTTAATTTTATTTTTTAATTATTTAAATAAATTTAATTATTTAAGTATAATATTTAAGTAATTATTGAAGTAAATTATTTAAGTAAAATTTATGTTTTTTTATTTCAGTAAAATTTTAAAGTAATTATTTAAGTAAAAAATGTGTTTCTTCATCAATTACAGAACAACTTTTACATTTGAATCCCATCCTGCTACATGGAAAAGTTGATGGGGGAAAAAAGAAAACAAAGATGAGCAGAGAAACTATACTAGACCCTGAATCCAGAGAGGAGGTCTGTGCTGGATGTGACTCAAATTGTGAAGTAATGAACGAATTGATCGTCAAGGTATCTGAAGGAGGTATGGGTGCTAAATACTTGTAAAAAGTAAATATTCTGGACTTAATGCTAAAGATAACCATAATGTTGAAAAAGAAGACATGCATAAATTTGGATACATAGGCCTTTTTCCTGATTGCTACAATTGTAGTTTATTCATTCTTTCATTTAGCAACCTACTTACTATTTTTTAAAAAATTATTATTACATGAGAGGGTACCTTGCACCATTAAAATCACAGGTTTTGACCAAAAAAAAAAAATCAAACCTAGAAAACAAGACAAAACAAAACAAAACAAAAACAAAACAAAAAACCCTATGAATACATCAAGGATATCCTCAGTGAAGATAATTTTGAAAACAATACTCCTTGGAAGACCAAATCTTTAGACCTAAAATTAAATTAAATTTGAAACATTTATTATATCTAATACAAACAAAACATTGAGTTTGGTTCTGAACATACAAGGATCAATACAAAACATTTCTTGGGGGAGCTTACATTTGCCTGGAAGTCTATATCAAGTATTCAGGTAATCTTAGGGAATAGCAAGCAGGGGTATCTCATCTCAAAAGGCCCGGATAATAAGTGGCACTGGACTTAAATGTTCAGCAGCAGGAAGGGATTTTAAGAAACAGTGTTAAGGAGAAAGTTTCTTTAAGGTTTGAATCACAACCTGAGCATGAACATGGAGGTAAAAGATGAAATGTCATTTACAGGTAATAAAATGCAGGCCAGATAAGGTGGAATATGGAATATGTTTGGGGAAACAATATGAAATATGCTTAGCAAATTAAGATGGATACAGATTGTGAAGGGCCTTGAAGGCCCAGTAAAGTAGTTTGTATTTTACCCTATAAGCAAGAGCATCCCAGTAACTTTTTAAGCATGATTATGACAGAGTTGAACTTATTACTCTTTACAAATATTATTTTATAAGCTATATATGAATAATAAGGGATTTGGAAAAATCTGTAATAATGTCATTTTTATTGCTAATTTTTTGCTTGGAAAAGTATTTTTAAAAAAGCTATGTTAATAGGCAATGGGTTTATTGTTGTTATTTCAAATTAACACACACATATAAACATATATATATTAAAGTTATCAATTAAAGTTTCTAATAGGATAAATATTGATACATATAACCTGTATAAATAAAAACTCTTTGAGATCCTCAATAATTTTTGAATATAGGGGTCTCAAGACCAACAAGTTTAAGAATTTCACTGGTTTGGAGAATACAAAATTCCATTAGACAAGCTTAAAAAAATTTGTTATAACAATTGTAAGATAAATTGAAAATTATAAAACTTGAAATGACTTTGTTCTGCCTTCCAAATATAAATGTCAAGTGAGCTTAAAAACATATATTCTTTAAAGATATTTGCCATTGTTGTAGAGGATTTTCTTTATAGATACTAAACAGAAGATGGTGCGGTTGTGTGCATTCCTATTTTGGGATGACATTGTATTGATTAAATTACACTCCAGAAAGAAATGATACATTCCCAAATGAAATCAACAGTCATTCAAAAGAGATCAGCCTATTTTTCCACATAGTGGAAAAAGAAAACCAACAAAAAAAGGATGAAGAATGATTATTTCTCAGATTATGATAAAGAATATGAAGGATAAACCATAGAACTAACACATATATTTTGAAGTGACTTTGTAGATGGATAATGAATTAGATCCACAATTGAATACAAAGATGAGTGGACTGGATTATCTTTAGGAAGTATTACAGAGCTTTTATAAAGATCTCAAGCTTTTCTTGGTACACATCATTTTTAAAACATCAGTATACCTAAAGTCATACAATAGTGATGTCATTAATTAACATAATTTTAAATTTATAAAAGGTGCATAATGACCTTGAGGCAAATGAAGAAGAACAGGGTGGGCATAAATAATTTGAGATAGAGAGAGAGAGAGAGAGAGAGAGAGAGAGAGAGAGACAGAGACAGAGACAGAGACAGTGAGAGAGAAAAAATATAAGGAAATGTATGATATCACTAGGATCTACTAGGGCACATTTCTCCCCATTGAGGTCCACCAGAACTCGAGCTTTTTGACTGCCCCGGTGACTTGGAGGAAATTCAACTATTCCTTCTGGAGAGACAAAGGATTGCCAGACTGTATTCTCTGTACTTCTACTCCTTCTTAAGGTCCTTTTGATGATATCTTTTCCACTGTCTCTATATTCTTCAGACCACTGGCACTGTCATCTGATGTAGTGATTTAAGTCTTGGTCTTTGCCTTCTACCTGTCCAGTGTACCCTAGAACTCTGCAGCTGAACTTTCTTTTGTATGTTTTATCCAATTAGAGTGAGATCCTTGGGAGTAGGTACTGTCTTGCTTTTTCTATATTATTCTTGAGTGCTTGGCATGTTCACAGTAAGGTTTTAATAAATATTTTTTCATTCTTTCATTAATTCAAAAAAATAAGTAGGAACGTTTATGGAACTAGAATAAAGGATAGTTGTTGAATGATCCTAATACTCTACTGATATCCATGCAATATCAAATGATATTGTTTTTGTGGAAGGCACCGAAAAGTTTGAAATGTTGAATTTATTGAAGGATATGAGGGTGGGGAGAGTTGTACATGATAGGAAGGTATGAATAGTTTGCAATCAAATATGCTTTGGTGAGTTGAGGAGCCATATGAATGAGATCAGATCCATTACTATGTCAGAATACCATGTTCTCCTCATTATGGCATAATGAAATACAACTATTTTGTATTTTTTACACTATGATGAATCTTTGACATGAAAGCCAATGCAAACTAAATATTACCATGCATGGCTAAAATTGGTTAAATTTATATTTAATATATTAATTTCAGGTATTAATTATTTTTATAATGGTCACCATTATTTTTTTAAATGTACTCAATTCAAAGGACTTACTGATTTTACTAGTATAGGTGCTGCCTTCATATTATCCAATAATAAAACTATTATGATTAAATTATTGATTTTAAGGGACTAGTTCTGCTTTAAAATTTGTAAAGTGTAAGGTGTCCCAAAAGTCTTAGTGCAGCATTAAACTTTAAATTGTACTAAGACCTTTGGGACAACCTATACTTTGGCTGAGTTATGAGCCTCTCCAAACTTAACTAATCTGGACCTCAAACAATAGATATTATCTATCACTGGGCCCATAGCTGAAACCTTTTCATCTTGAAAGGAGTTGCTATAACTTGCCTTCGAGGGTCTCTCAATGATTTGTTGGGGGTATCAATATAGGACATATTATTCATGGGGAATAAATTAAAATCCTATATAGTCTCTTTCCTTTTGTGGACATACTATTTTGTACATGTCATTCAGGATGATTCTCTTGTTAGTTCTACTGACTTCAATTTAATAAACATTTATTAAGCGTCTACCAAATATAGCATGTTATTCTAGTGGCTGGTGATATAATGAGTAAAGAAGCCATAGTCTATGCTTCCAGTCTAGTAAAAGAAATGAAACACAAGCAAAGAACATAATATAAATCAAAATGTAGTAAGTCAGAAGGAGGAGATGAATATGACATGAGAAAATCAAAGAGGGAAATGTAATTTGCAGATAGGGCACCTGGTGACGTTTCATGAAAGAGGTGATCCTTAAATTGGTGCTTGAAGGAAAGACTACAAAAAGGCAGAGATGGTGTAGGGAACCTTTTCTAAACCTTTCTCCATGGATAAAGGTAAGCAAAGCAACTGGGACAGAGTAGGATGAGAACTGGGACAGTGTACATCTCAGTTTGCCTAAAAAGTAATACATAGGGAGAAGGGTAATATGAGAAGAACCTAGAAAGCCTGAAAAGTTGTCATGAAAACAACTTGTAGATTCTCTTTAACACCACAGACTGAACAACAGTGGTATTCTTATCCAACACCTATCAGAAGTCCTTGTACACACTATGTGCTTAATAAATGATTTTTTATTGGTATGCTTGTGTAAACCTTCCTATTTTACCCTAAATTTATTTTCTCAGATAGTTCCATTCATAAAAAGAGTTGATACGAAACAATTTAATCTTAAATAATCAGTTTCCCTGTAATTTAAAGCTTTCAATAGAATAATTTTGTGATTCTATTTTGACACTTTATTCCATATCTTTTCTTTATTTTGTTCAAATTTTCCATTAGTTAAATTGCAATTAATAACCTCATACTTCTGGTTTAGGGCTGGATGGAAACCATAAATCGACTTATAAGGAACTATCTGAATGGAAATCGGCACTATAATGAGAATTATTTTTAAAGCACTCATGTAGAGATGACTACTGTTGACTAAGGCGTATATTTTAATTATTGGTGCAGCATTATTTTTTTCACTGTCAATATCCCCTTCTGTAATCTGGGGGAAAGTAGCATCAAAATCAGACAAAGAAAAATGTTTTTACTTTCCTGTAGCTCATTCTCTTGATTTCCTGACGTTTAGTTACATTTGGGCATCTGTCTGAGGAACTCCCATTGTCTGGAACCATATGCAAAGTGAAGTGTGCATTCGGGTATAGATACCAGAATGGCATCTTCACTGAGATATGCCGCCCGGCAGCAGCAGCATGCGAGGCTGGACAAGCTTGGTATACTTAGCACTTTTCATTTAATGAACTGTTACTTTATTATTTTCTGCAGCTTCTGCAATACACATTTATGATTTAAAAAGCGCCTTGCCTCCTGCCTCGTAGGAAGGGGACCTCATTTAGATTAACCTGTGACTTCAACAGCAGGTGGTAGAATGAACCAACTGCTTCAATTACTGCGTTTGGGTCTGACTTTCATGTGTTGCTAAGATTATCAGAGGAACCTGATTACATCCCCTTAGACACTATTGTTGGCATGATGATTAAGCTGTTATTTTTTTTCTCCTAGACTGGGAACCTAAAGAGCTTTTTGGCATGAGGCAAAAGCCCTGTGTACAGAGATCAGTAAGATAGTGTGTATCATTGCCCTGTAGCTTATCTCCACATATACAGCTCCCTGGTGGATCCCTATGATAAACATTATTGGAACAATTAGCTGCTACTGACATAGAATCCAGACACAATGGCTGTGGCCAGCAGCTCAGAGCCAAAAATTATGGAGCCAAAACCCATAAAAAGCAATACCAAGCTCCTCTCCCCATTCAACTGCTGTCATAAAACCCTCCCAGTGCTATGTTTGCATAGCTGGCTTCACCGATATGGCACTGTTAACACAAAAGGAGAAGTCGCAGCACTTGTCTTTGTTTAGCTGAAATTACAAGTCATTGAATTAGTATGTCATCTTTATTGTGCTGTCACGCAGCAGAGGTGAGGAAGGCTCCCTGTAATGGATGGAAGAGTTTGATGGCCTAAAAGACAGCCTCACAGATGGTTGTCGATATAAAACAGCCCCCTCCCTCCATCCCCCGCCTTAAAAAGAAAAAAAGAAAGAAAGAAAGAAATGGGGGGAAAAGCAGAAAGCTTGCTTGGATTAGGTCTTCCCTGATTTGTGATATAAGCCACAAATGGCATTCATAGGAGATTCATCTTTGGGAACTTGGACGCCCCAGCAAACGTGACAAAAGAAAAGTGTTCAAAAATGCCTGGTCCTGACTTTAAATTGTAACTAACAGTGAGGAAGTAGGTCTTGGAGTGGGAGAAGTAAGGATTGATAGTCAGGAAAATGCTTTGTTTTTGGAGAAAGTTACTATTTGTCCCGTTTTTGAGTGATGAGAGGAATTTAAACTGTAATCATAAATTAAGAAATTAAATATTGAGAAGTTTTGGGTTCTTTTTGTTACTGAAAAATGGAAAAGCTTATTAAGGATTTTTTTTTAAATTCACATCCATGCACACAAGATACCATTGCTACAGGCAAGCATCTATAGATGTACTTATGGTTAAGTGCATAGGTTCCTGTTTGTAGCATGCAAATGCTTCAAAACTGTGTTTACTAACATAAAATTAGTTTGACCAAATTCAGTCCCCCAAAAGGAAAAATGGATTTTTATCATAAACATATATACCTTAGAGGACAGTTGCAAGAACACTCTATTTAAAGCCAGAAGACCTAGGTTCAAATCTAAACCTTTTACTGACTTATACTATGACCAAAGGCAAATCATTTAACCTCTCTGAGTTGTTAGTTCCTCACCTGGAAAATGATGGGGTTGAACTAAATGACTTCTGAGGTCCCTTTAAGTTCCACATCTATAATTCTAATGAATCTTATTATTCTCCCCCTATCCCAAGCACACACATACACACACACACACACTCACTCACCAGTAAGATTTGCAAAATAATTTTAAAAATTGGTTTATATTTCTTTTTCATAATAACAAATAAACAGTTTAGAGGGTAGTGAGGTGGTTCATTGGATTGAGACCCAGGCCTGGAGATGGGAGGTCCTGGTTTCAAATATGACCACAGGTATTTCCTAGCTTTGTGCATAGCCCTTAGTGCTCTTCTATCATAAAACCAATAAGTCTAAAACAGAAGGTACACACTTTTTAAAAATCACTTTGAGTGAATTTTTAACAATATTTTGTCATCCCAAATATGGTCACAATAGTTGATGGGAATGTCTATTTAAATATCATTGAAAAGCAAATTTTAGAATGCATTTCAAAAATGAAGTTTAATTTTATAAAATTATAGAATTTTTGCCACTGTCATCTAATTTGTATTCATTTATTGCTAAATCCATCTTTCTCCCTTTGAGGGTCTGAATTTGGTCAAACTAATTTTTTGTTAGTAACTCCAAATGTTTATTTTGTTGTTGTTACTATAGCTTTATTTTAATGTGCACACAGTGTAGAGGAGGGTTCTGGACTTGTGGGATACATTGTTTTGGGTAGATCTCAATGTTAAAACACAACAAAACAAAAAAATCCCTTCCACCAAAAGCATTTCAGCAATGTCTAAGAGATGCCATTGTGGCAGTGAGATATTGTCCCTTATCAATGGCCACATAACTATCATGTCAGAAACAGAATGGAAACCCAGATCTTCTTGGTTCAAAGGACACCTGTCCACTAGTCCTTGTTACCCCTTCTCTCCATTTTACAGTTGATGAGACTGAAATACAGAGACTTGAAGGGACTTATGGAAGATCTTTTTGAATTGGAACTTAAACCACGGTTCTCTAACTTGCCATGGTTTGCACTATACCACATGCTTCTTATGTACAAGCATATGTACTTGTGATGTGATTTTTTTCTAAGCCTAATACATCTCAAAAGAATTGTACTAAAATTTGAATGTTCTTTCATAATAGACACTTAGACCTCAGACCTGCCATCTCAAGTATTACAAGAACATGCTATAATTTGCTTTCAGTGAGAACACACTAAGACTTGTTTCTATCTAGCAGCACAAGCAGATTCTTTCATCTTTTTAAGAATTGCATTGGTTATTCCTCAGAACATGGAGGGCCTTTCATAAGGTTGTAGTCATAGTAGTCTTCTGTTTTGTCTTGCATATGTTTTAAGCAAATTATAAATTATAAGCTCTACTTCTGGATCACAGTCGTGTGATGAGAGGGAAGCTTAGCTATGTAGTATTCTATTTTTATGTTACTTATTCAAGAATTTGTACTGTTAGGGTTTTGTTTTTGTTGAATTTAGTTTCTTCCTTTTTTTGCAAAGAAAAATATTGATTTAAATAATATTTCATCCTTATATAGAACTATCCAAAAATATTCTTGGAAATGGGTATAAGGATTTTATAATGAAATGAGTTCCAAACCTTGCATTGCCTAACATAAGACCCTAATACTCATTAGTTCTGTGTACTCAGTGACTGTTGCAATTATTAGTTGCCCTATTTTGCGTTTGTGTGTGTGTGTGTGTGTGTGTTTTTATTGTGGTCATTAATTGCTACATTAAATATCCCACTGCTTGTTAAATGCTTGTAGCATTATAGGATAAGACTGTTTTTTTCTCAGTGTGGCCCAACCAAAGAATCTTCTTATTAACCTCAGAAATTCGAGAGGGAAGAAGGCTTCAATGAAATCAGCGCAAAATATTTTGCTTCAATTACTTGCTCTATTTAAGGTATTATGGTGCACAAAAGATAGCTGGATCTGGACCTCAATTCAAGTCCTGCTTCTGATGATTACTGTCTGTTCGGCTTTGGTCACATCACTTGAATTCCTTGTTCATTGAAAAAATGATGGGGTATGACAAGGTAGCTTCTTGTGTCCCTTTTAGCATTAGAGATCTGATCTTTTCCAAAGCTTGTTTAATCTCCCTTGAATGAATGAAGAATGAAGAAAGGCTGAGGGATAGTGCCTTGGGTTACTATAGTTTCTACCTCTCTAGAGATGTCTTTTTAGTATTTGCATTAAGGTTAGGGAAATCCAATCTATTCAGTGTATTCTGTCAACTCATTTATACATTTTTAATAAAAAAATATATTTAGAATTTGGATCTCTCATGTTTTAGCTCCTCCAAGAGATGATGTCATTTGAGAGTAGGCTTGGTACATGGGCAAAAGCATTTGACTTGGAATCAGAAGATCTAAGTTTTCATCCTGGCTCTGGTAAGAACTAGCTTAATACATAAGCAAGTCATTCAAATTCTTCATATGTAAAATGGAGATGATGTTCATGCTATCTACCACACAGGGTTACTTGGAATAAAACACTGTAACTTTGTAGCAGGATGCCTAAGTGAGTTATTAGTGGAATAGGTAGTGACTTTATATTTTCCCAATCTGCTTCCCCCTATTAAAAAAAAAAAATCCTCTCCAAAATGAGGCTTGAAATTGTCCTGCTTTGGGCTGAAGGCTTTGATCTATCTATCTAGTTATTCAGAAAGGATTATATTTTAAATTGTTATCAGTTAGTCAATAAACATTTGTGGAGCACCTACTATGTGTCAGACATTGTGTTTAACATGTATTATTTGAAAATAAGGCTTTTTTTAAAGCACAGCCCCAAACAGAGTGAAGAAAACAACCAACAGCACATTGCAACTAACATTTACAAAGAACTTTAAGGTGTGCAGTATGCATTTTTCATATCTTACTAGTACTCCCCAATATCCATGTGAAATCAATGTCATTATTTTCCCCATTTTACAGACAGGAAAACTGAAGCTGAGAGAAATTAAATGATTGGCTGGTTTGACAGAGCAAAACCGTATAGAAGACAGGCTCTGAATTGAGTTCTTCCTGATTCTGCATCCAGTCCTCTATTATGCTAGCTTTCTACTTGGTCCCAAGACTTAATGCAAAGTGTTTCCTTGTTTACAGTGCAAAGGGACTGTGGAAGCAAAACATTTCATTATTGTCAAATTCAGTTGATAGCTTAGTTGATTTTGCAGAATTATCTTTTTTCTTTTTCCCTTTTTTAAGTCTATTTCAAGGGATGGTTTTCTGGGTAAGGAAGCAGGAAAATGAAGATATATTAACATACATATATATGTGAATACATACAAGTATATAAATTGTGCCAAGCTAACTACATAGTTACTGTATCCAAAACCTCTGGGAAAGTCTACAAATGATCTCTAAATAATATACTTAGATTTCAGGAATATATTTACCAAAAAAAAAAAACAACAACCAAACCAAAAAAAACCTTTCAGGATATCCTATATAATGTGGGAAAATTAGGGTAGATGATAATGATGAGGTTGATCTGGCATTGGATAAAAGATGGGAATACAAGACGTAATGAATATTAGCTGAGAAGGTTTTCTACTACGATGCATTACAAACCCATCCTTGGCTTTGTTATTTTCAGAATGCTTTTCAGTTACTAAAATGAATGCATAAATGATTCTGAATGTCTCCAATCAACACCACCACCAGCCAATTTCTTGATTTACTTATACCTTTGAATACTGACACATAGCATTTTAATAAGTTAATGTGAAGGAGAGCTGAGAATTTAGTAAATGAATGAATGAAAACTATTTATTAAGTACTTGGTAGTACTGTGTGAAAGTTTGGTAAGTATTTGGAGATAAATATAGATAATCAAGACACTACCTCTTCTTAAGGAACTCACATTCTATTAGGCTGATAAGTCTATGAGATTTTAGCCACAAGTCAGATGGAAAGCATTCTCTGGATGTAGTGATAAGACAGAGATGAATATATCTTCAAGTAATTTACATTGATAAGATCGTATCCATTTCTGAAGTTTAGTGTTGAAAACTTTCTTAGATTATAATCGTAAAAGGAATAAATAATGTATCCTGGTCCATCCAGAAAAGAGACACTATAATTAATTGAGGTATAATTTTCAGAATGAGAAACAAATTCTAATATTTTAAGCCCTGGCAGGTGACAGGCCCAGTCTTATATAATCCACATTTTAGAAAGACCTTTGACAACCTGGAGAGTGTCCAAAGGAGAAGATTAGGGGCCTGAAAACCATGTATGGGGGAGCAGTTAAAGAAAATATGAGCTATTTCACTTGAAGAAAACACAATGTAAGATGTAACTAAGTTGTTTTGGGGAATTTAAAAGTATGTTTTAAAGAATAGGGATTAAATTTGTACTTCTTGGCATCAAAGCCATAAGGAGAAACAATGGGTGGGAGGAACATAGCACTTTAATTATAATAAACAAAATAAATATTATTAATTTATTAAATACTAAAAAAAACATGAAAAAACTTTCTGATAAGTAGACCTGTTTAGAAGATGGGATGGTACTCCTCAGGAGGTAATAAGTTCAGGATGACCACATATTAGAGAGTTGCTAGAGAAAACCCTCCCATTATTGCCTAGTCATTGTATTAATCACTGCCTTTGGGAAAGTTTTAAATTCAGTCAATTGAGATGTCCTTTTATTCAAACCTTAATAAGAGAAGTCAATGAGAAAATAATACTGTCTTTATAGAAAAATTTAAGTATCAGAAAAACTTTATTTAGATTGCATTCATTCCACAAAGTGAGAGATACCTTTAGTTGAATAACCAAAAGGCAGATAAAGGATTTTTGAGTGTAGAAATTATAGATGGAATAAGACCTTCAATTGATAATTTCAACTTTAGACATACCTACCTATCCATGGGTGTCTTCAAAAATTTATAAAGTATTTATTTTCTTTCCTTCTTTGATTTTGCCTTTGCCATAATGTTTTGTTTGTTTCCTACAGAAGAGTAAAAGCATAGACACATGAACTAGAAAATGTACCTGCTTACTAAAGTAAAAAGACAGTCTTTTAAAGAAACAACAAAATACACATTTTCTGAATATTCTGCAGCTCAGGAATTATCGTGGGTGGAGTTCAATGTTTAGTTCAATAGGTTATGTAGTCTTTGATAAAATCAGATTTAATCATAAATGTCTCCTCCCTCCATTCTGCTATGCTTCAACTTGTTCTTTTTGAATAAATGTCACTTATTGTGTTGAAATTGCCTTCTGCTTCTCTCTTTCACTTGCCTTTGCTTTGTATTTTGCTTAAAGTGAGTAACTAAATAGGAGTTAGGTGGTGATGGGGAAGGTGACTGGAGGATAAAACATGATACCATTTCATGGAGGTCAACTGGATTATATTAAGTACAACTTCTAAAGTATTTTTTTGGAATTTCAATTGTTATTTACACCCATTCTAAAAATATTTACTGAAATGAAATTATCAAAATGCATTGGGTTCTAGTATTAGGTGACAAGAAGCCATGAGACACAGTAATAAAGAGCAGGTCTCAGCATGATAAAGAATACTGCCCTTGACACATACTGTACTTACTACCTGAGTAACCCTGGGAAAGCTACTTAACTTCTCAATGTCTTTCAAATATCTCTTAAAGATTATAAGGCTTAGGGGCAATGCACTACTTTGAGATCAATATTGTCAGCATCTGGGAAAGGATTGTGGGAGGGGGTGATTAGGGAGGGGCCACTACGTTATCTAAAGAGAGTCTTATCCATTCAAGTGCCTAGGTTGAAAATAGAGCAGAAAATAAGTTCCTAGGCAGTTTAGTATTGGGACCAGCCCAGCAGCAGTTCAGGAACTTTCAGTCTAGGCACCAGGGGAAGACCTAGTTTAAAAAAAAATATGATGTATAAGAATTATTGATTTGCTTTGTAGATTGAGTCTCCTGTCTTGGAAGTTTCCTAAATTGAAATCAAAATCTAAGAAGAAAAAGAAGCTGTCCCCCCCTCCCCTCCAATTGTCAGACTTGTGTTTTTCCTACTTAGAATGCTTTTCCACTGCCTCCTCCCAGAAACTAGGATAAGTGATATAAAGGGAATCTTCCCAACAACTAGTCACTGTCTACAAACATAGTTTTTCTACGTTATTAATGGATAGTTTGGGGATATGCCTGAAGATGTGAATTTTTGTGCATTTGTGAGCATTGGGACAAGTGATGCTCATTTAATTGGAAAAAATAAGAACGGGCAATATCAAGGATAATAAATGAAACTCTAGCGATTTGTAAAAGTAATAGTATAGTCTGGTGTTGGTGGAACAGTGAATAGAACACTTGACATGGAATAAGAAAGTCTTACCTTCATGAATTCCAATCTGTCCTCCAACATCTACTAGCTATATGTCACTTATGACTGGGTTATGTCAGTCTCCTCATCTGTAAAATAACCTGGAAAAAGAAATGCCAAACCACTGTAGTATCTTTGCTAAGAAAACCTCAAAACGGGGTCATGAAGAGTCAGACACAATTGAAAAAGATGGAATGACAACAAAATCCCAAACTATGAACAATATTATGATTACTTTTTTACTATTATTGATTTGTTTTATTTTTAAAACAAACATTTACAGAAATTGTGCAATTGACAGAAGTGGCATGAATTTCTCTTAAGATTTCTTGAACTAGATTATACGAAGTACAATAGCACATGCATAAATAGATGTTTCCCATGATTCTTCACTATTTGGCTTAATAGATGTTACCCTAAAGATTAAACTATTATAATGAAAGAAGTTATCCTGAGCCCAGGAGGAAAAAACTACTAAGTTGCAAACCTAGCTTTACCACTAAATAATTTTGTGATTATGAATCAACAATATGTTTATTCTCTCTCTGCCTAAGTTTTCTCACTTGTAAAATGGAAAAATTTTACTGAAATTCTAGTGTCCTATTCAGCCCTAACAATTCTGTTTTTTTGTTTTTTGTTTTTTTGTGATTGTTTATGGATTTCTCTTGTTCAAGTAATGTTTCAAGATCTATATTTCTATGGCCCAGAGATAACACAAAAATAGTCTTCAGGGTCATCTGGGTAGCTCAGTGGATTGAGAGCCAGGCCTAGAGATGGGAGGTCCTGGGTTCAAATCTGGCCTCAGGCACTTCCCAGCTGTGTGACCCTGGGCAAGTTACTTGACACCCATTGCCTAGCCCCTACCACTCTTCTACCTTAGAACCTTGGATCTAAGACAGAAAGTAAGGGTTTTATTAAAAAAAAAAAAAAGTAGTCCTTCATCCCACCCCTGAATGACTCAACTATAGTAAGTTTTGATTACTTAGAACCAGCAGTATTATGTTGTTAACATTTTACATTATGAGGAATTTGAAGAAGACATTAATGATAATGAAAAAAGTGAGAAAAGTTACAGATCATCAATATTTGAGGGAAAAAGGTTACAATAACAAATGAATACCACAGAATGTCAGAACTGAATGGGACCACTGAAATCATCTACCAAAAGACTTCATTTTATAGTTAACTATCATTAAACTGAGGTCCAAACCTCTTACTTAAGGAGTTGCAATCAATCCTTCATATCATACTAGAGGGAAGCAAGGGTATTTATAACCTGACAATGGCTTGCTTCACCCCATGACTTTATGCACAAGCTATACTTAGAAATACAATTGGCTTATTTTGTATAAATAAGCAAGAAGGTTAGAAGGAACTAAATATCTTCATAAAACAAAACATTATGATACCAGAAACCCTTAGGAGTTGCACTAATGCTTTTAAATGAAGGTTTAATTTGTCTCTGAGCTGCAAAAAGAAGTCACTAATGAGATGTCATTTAAATTCTAACACCTGTTTAATGGCACTTTTTCTCTATCCCCAAAGAGTAACTGTTTATGAATGTTTGCAGTTTTCCAAGTGTATCTACAAGAATTATTTTTCCATAAACAATGCTATGGATTCATAGTCATAGGTTGTAGTCACATTGAAACAATACAATGGCAATATTGGGTAGTAGAGTTTGCTACTAGATAAGTTTCAGAAAGAATGCAACTAAAACTTGAGAAAATAGTAATTTATATATTAAACATGATTTTATTAAGAACTTCATTTTGTTGTTATTTAATATAAATCTCTTTCACAATAAAGACACAATAAAGTGTCTTTATTCACACTCATCTATCATAGATGAAAACGCACAAAGACAATCGTCATCCTCGGTTACCGAGAGACTACTCCTATTAATATAAGATATATATCTGGATGCTTATATTACACATAATAGATTTATAAATTTCTAGTTATTTTTTCTTATGCTATATGAAGGGATCAGAAATCCTTAGATCGTGATGAAATATTTTTGCCTCTATAGGTATCTCTTTTAAACCTGTATGTATATACATATGTATGGAGAGATTGCTCAGTGGATAGAGCACTGGGTCTGGAGTCAGGAAGACCTAAGTTCAAATCCAACCTCAGACAGTTTCACTTTACCTCTGATTGCTTAATGAAAGAAAAAAGAATCCACTGGAGAAGGAAATGGCAAACCACTCCATTGTCTTTGCCATGGAGAGCTATGGTCCATAGGGTCATGAAGAATCAGACATGCCTGAATGAAAGAACAACAGCAACAGCAATGTACAGAAGGGGTGTGTGTGTGTGTGTGTGTGTGTGTGTGTGTGTGTGTATTACACACATAATGTATAGACAGTGCTTACTGGCAAATATATAGCCATATATCTTGATGTTTCTTTGACTTAAAAGGTGAATACATTTTTTCAAAGACAAAGAGGTCAAAAGGGGACAGATGTAGAAATATTCTGACTTTTATTAACTTTCTTTTTCATATTAATTAGACCTCTGAGTACAAATCCACATCACTTTTTGACTCTTTTATTTATGGAATCCTATAAATGGCTAGCTACATATAGGAAGCCCAGTTGATTAGATCATTGAAGATAATTTCTCATTGGCAAAAAATTTTCCATTTTGTTTATGCTGCATATTTTTCTTTTCTTTTTAAATCCTCACTTTTTATCTTAGAATCAATACTTGGTATCAGTTCCAAGGCAGCAGAGTGGTAAGGGCTAGGCAATTGGGCTTAAGTGACTTAGCCAGAGTCTCACAGCTAGGAAGTGTCTGAGGCCATATATGTTCCCATCTCCAGGACTGGCTTTCTATTCACTGAGCCACCTTGCTGCCCCACTGTTGAATATTTCTCAACATTTAATATCATAGCCTACATAAACTGAGAAGCAATAAAGTATGGTAAGTAGAGAATTGTCCATGGAATTAGGAAGACTTAGATAAAAAATATGACTTCTATATATAGAATTTGATGCATTTTGGCAATATGACACCTAGATTCTCAGAAACTCAATCAGCAATCTGAAAGTATGAAATGCAGAGGAGTTACACGTCAGTAGAGAAAGTTCCTCACCTAAAGACCCTTTTATGGATGAAATCATAGATTCAGTAATATGTAAATATACATATATAAATTATATAGCAACCAGTTTTCATAAAAATCCACTTATAATTCAGGAAAATAAATAAGGCGAGTTCATTTTTCAAATAAATTTATCTTAATGTCTCAAATTTCAAATGTAATGAATTTGGAAGTAAAAGGATTTAGACAATGGAGTCTACAAATCTCTCTCACTTTCTTTCTCTCTGTCT
This sequence comes from Monodelphis domestica, assembly GCF_027887165.1. Taxonomy (NCBI): domain Eukaryota; kingdom Metazoa; phylum Chordata; class Mammalia; order Didelphimorphia; family Didelphidae; genus Monodelphis; species Monodelphis domestica. Next base: position 358,684,547 of record NC_077228.1, read on the forward strand.
CTCTTTGGCTTACTCTCCCTCCCCCTTTTCTGTTTTCTTTCTATTTAGCTCCCTCTTTCCTTTCTCTCTTCCTCCTCTCTCATATATATGTATATATATATGTGTGTGTGTATGTGTGTAAACATATATATTAAAATATCTATAAATATATTTATATTTTGTATGTTGCAGGAAAACTGGTCAGAGATTTTTCCCTTCAAGGAATATATATTTTCAAACTAATAAAATCCCTGTATTAAGATGCCACATATGTGACAAAGAAAACCATGTTTTTATGTCACAGTAAAAGTGGGGACAAATTTGAGTAAGGTGAAACTAGATCCTCTGGACTAAATCTTTCTTAGACCTCTCTTGGATTCAAACTGTGTGAGGAAGGCTTATTGAGAAAAAGAATGGCTAAGTCATAAAACACTCCAAACATGGGCTTGAACAGGCCCATAAAGCCTAAGTGTTCAGCACATTAAAGGACGAAAGAAGAAAATTGTTGCAGATGTGATTGGATCTTCTATTACACTGGAAACGACTCTAAATTTTCTCCTTCTGATCATTATTCCTTACATTTCTTAGATCCAAATTAATTTTCTCTTCTCTCTAGCCCCCACACAAGGACCCTAGTGCCTTCACAATGTGATTCTTTCCAATTTAAGGTGTTCCCTTTAGAGAGCATTGGAACCAAATGTTTTTAAATTTAGAACATGCTTCTTTTTTTCTTTTTCCTTTTGGAAATCAGTACCCTCATTCTTCAGATATCCAGAAATTCTTATTTATTGGTGACTTTAGTCCTTGGCACATGAGAGCTTAATCAGAAGTTTCAGTAATTACCCACTGGCTTCATTTAATATTAGGTAATATATGCCCTGAACTAAGCAAAAGAAAATAAGTACATTCATTTTTTTTGGATGGAGTTCCCTCCTTGAATTATAAAAGCTAAATATACATTCAGTATAGAGAGATGAATCAGCAATCCATATAATATCTATTCATCATACATATTTCACAAGGAGGATATTATGGTGACTGCAAAGTTCTTACAAAAATAATATGGAAATCCGGAACTTGATGTGGAGTGTCAGGGAGCTTCTTACTATTATTTACCTTATCAGCTTTTGCTTTCTGAAATCAATGGAAGGGCATCAAGTTCAGCTAATCCATATTTCTGAGTATGAAATTGAATTTATAGTCTGTAGTATGTTGACTACCGCTCGCATTTAAGGCATAATTGATTTTTATTGAAAAGCCAGCAGGCACATCAAAAATTTCCACAAGCCACAAGGATGTTAAATTTTACCCTGTTTAGATAATAGTGTTGCCTTATTTATCCTTTAAAATGAAGCTTTTATATTTATATCAGCAAATGCTGTGGAAGTGTGACTGATGCCTTGAGAAACCATCAATCCATGGTTCTGTTAAACTGCACTGCACAGAAATGAGCAACTTTATATTTCTAAGGTAAATGTCTATGGTTGGTTTGTTTTAAGGATAAATGGATAAATGGAATAATAAATCTAGCGCAATTCCATGTCATGTAGCAAAGTTATTTTTTCTTCATTGATACAACCAAGTTACCCCTTTACTACTTTTTCTGTCTTTTAAAACTCCATATCCTATTCTTTGTTATTTTCAAAGGCACCATTGAAATATTTTTTTTATAGACAGAAACTCAAACATTTAAGTGGCATGCTTTAAAATTTGCTTTGAATCTGGGAGCCAGACTCAATATTTAATAGCTTTCAAGGATGAAAAAATAACTATAAAAGTTAAATTTGTTGCTAGATGTGTTTTAAAATTATTAAATTAAGTCCCAAATTAGGGCCAATGAATATCTTTGATGTAGTCTCAGTGAATTCCCTAATACAGAATATTTCAGGTCAGAGGACTTTCTTGTTTATTTTGGGCCAGAAATATATTTCTCTCTTTCTTTTTTTGGCCACCTCATTTCAAATTGATGCTTTTGTGTATTATTATCCATGTTGTACCAAAATCCCAAAAGAATGTCTAGAAAAAAATGACTGTAGAACTGAAAACAAACAAATATAAACATGTATGGGCAGGAAAAATACTTTTCCACATTGGTTGTCCCTGAAATTGTATTTCCCTCTCTGCATTTTAACTTAATTACTTCTCTGGAAGCAAGGAATTGGTTAAGTTAGTCTTCAGTCTTCAGGGCTTTGTGGTTGACACTTGAAAATGTAGGTAATGTTAAAACAACAATACAAAAATCAATATTTTTTAAAAGATGGACCTTTATTTCACAGAAAGCTATGTTCATTAAAAGCCACCATATAATTTTCCAAATGCAGCCCTGCCCATCTACCTCCTCTATTTTTAATCTAAATTCACTTTATTGTTTATCTGTAGTTTTCCCAAGATATATGAACTGATGGACCAACTCTCTAGGTTATTCATCCAAATGCATATAAGTAGTCTATGTAATCGGTATCTTTCATCCACTTCTTTTTCCCCACTGTAAGTAGATGCCCATATATTTAATAACCATTGATTTAATTGAATTGAAAAATATAGGGTTATGTGAAGTAGAGTTGCAGAAATGCTTATGAGATAGTTAATGTAAGTAACTGGATCAGAGGAAGAATCAATTTCTAGCCAGGTTCAAATGCTTCACTAAGGAAATCATTCTCTAAGAATAAAATCCACTTCACTAGTTCTGGCTAAGATTATGTTGAAAGTGAAATAGGATATAATGATTGGAGTGACTTACTAATTTTACTCTAACCAGTTATAGATGAGGAAACAGAGCTAGAGAGGGGAAAATAACTTGCCCAAGATCATTCAGGTAGTACGAATATAACTAAATTTTTGCCCTTTTTCCCTCTAACTCTGAATCTTTCCTGGTGCCTCTCTCTATTAGGAGGAGCCATGAGAAAATTTCCGAGGCACAATGATTAACTGTAGTTTGGTATTTGAGAAGAATATACTAATCGATATATATATAACTCTGCTTTCTAACCTTCAGATATCAGGGTTATTCTAAGCATTGTACATATGCACTGGCACTAATGTAATATTCTTTCGTCATTCCAATGAACTTTCAGGCAGACTGATGAATCCTAGGATCTCTTCAGGATAGTACAGTATGCAGAGGCCACGAAGCATTCATCAGTCTAGTCATGCCAAGAGTCTGCCTACTGTAGCTGTTGTAGTAGACTGCAAGTTATAGTCAGAACAGTACTGAGATAGTTCTGTCACTGAATGTATAATCCAAGTTTAATTGCATATTGGATTTTATAACATCAGCTTTCCCTTCTCATTAAACACAACTTGGAATTTACTAGCATTTCTTTCGAATTTCTCTTTCTTTTGTGACCCCTATCACATCAATGAATTTATTGCAAAACTTTGAATGATAAATCCTGGGATTGCTTTAATAGGACAATTATTTCCAAAAAGGGGAATAACATCTCAAGGAATTTTTAAATATGAAGTAATAAGCCCTTAGTGCCTATTTTCTTATATGTGTGGATGAAGAGTGTTCAAAACAATTTGTCATATTCATAGAAATACAAAAGACGAAACCTAAAGAGATTATACTTTAGTCTTTTAAGAGTGAAACTGAGTGAGAGGAGCCCTATACTTTTCACAAAGGCAGATATTTTCAAAGCAATGCATGACAGGTACAGGGACAAATCCCGTTAATAAGTAACAGGATTTGTGCCTGGCTTGGTCACATGCCACTTTGAAAACCTACCCTCAAACTGTCTATAAATTTTCATGCCCGTCCTTTTCCCATTGCTTCTTTGGTGTTTCTGATTTTGTGTTCAGTATTTTCTGGCTGCCTTGTTCTATTGTGGTACCCTTTAGCATTCTTGTAGTCATCATATATACTCTATAATTTTATCATATAATATTCTGTACATCTGTTCATCCACATTGGTGTATCCTCAAGTTGATTAGTTTCTGCTATTTTGTAGTCAAAAAACTTGCAATAGTTCTTTTGATAAAAATTGGCAGGAGTAGGAATAGGCAAGATTTGTTAACTGTAAGTGTAATAATAATAATAACTGTCATCATTCCTTCCCACCCATTTTGGTAAATGCAATTGAATTGTGTTTGATACTGAAAAAAATACTGTACTTTTAGTCATAGAACCTGGATTCAAGTCCCAACTGTGCCATTGGTCAGACCTTTCTACATCTCAGTTTCATTACCTATAACAAGTTGGATTAGATCATCTCTGAGGTCCCTTCTAGCCTCAAATCTATTAAAGGTCTAATTTTTTTTAGGTGTTACTGATATAATGAAAAAAATGAAACAATATCAGTCTTCAAAGGGGTTACAGTGTGTGTGTTTATATGTGTTTGTGTGTATGTGTATACATAAAGGGACAACTAGATGACTCAGCGGATAGACTGCTGGACTGGAGGCAGGAAGACTCATCTTTCAGAATTCAAATCTGGCCTTAGACACTTAGTGGCTGCGTGGCCCTGGGCAAGTCACTGAACCTTGTTAGCCTCAGTTTCTTTATCTGTAAAATGAGTTGTAGAACAGTGGTTCTCAACCTCTCAATTTGTAGCAATGAGAATACATAATGCATATCAGGTATTTGCATTCCGAATCATAACTGTAGCAAAATTACAGTTTTGAAGTAGCCACCAAAATAATTTTTTGGTTTGGGGTCACTGCAACATGAGGAACTGTATTGCGAGGTCACAGCATTAGAAAGGTTGAGAACCACTATTGTAGAAGAAAATGGCAAACCACTCAAGTATCTTTGCCAAAAAGAAATTCCAAATGGTATCACAAAGAGTTTGAAAAGACTTAAACAGTTGAACAAATAACAAATGTTCATATTGTTTGTGTATAGAGACAATTAATTAGGCAGAGTCAAGATGGTAGAGAAGATATTTGGACTCATCTAAACTTTATCATAATACTGTGACAAGGGAATCACTTTAAAAGACTGATATATATTAATTTAAGGTCGCCAAGGAATTCAGCTATGTAATTCCTAAATGAAAACTCAAGTCAGCAGTCAATCTTTTATGGAGTTTAATTACAATAGGAGGAAGAAAGGAATTAGAGATAGAGAGAGAGAAAAAGGGAGAGAAGGGAATAGGGCTTAAATACCCCTTCTGTTTAGGCTGGGCCAAAAGGCCCAAGCCCTTAGATAGCTGGGGCAAAGAAAAGAGATCAGTCCCTATTACTCACGTGACCAAAAATGGAGAAACAGTCTCCGGGGCCCCCACCTTCAGCTTCCTTCAGCGCAAGCTTCTCAGAGCACACCGCAACCACTCCACCAAACTCCTCAACCACCCCCCGAGTCTTCAGACCCCCCTATCCTTAAGGAAACCATCCAAGTTCCCTCCTCTCAGTCCTCACATCTACCAATCACCTGTCCCTCAATTTCCCTGTGTCAATGGAGGCTCTAGCTTAACCCAGGACCGCCCAGAGGTCTTCTGGCTTTGCACATGTCTGTTGAAGGTCATATTTTCAAATAATTAAATCTTTGATCCTTTGCTACAGCCCTTTCTAAATCCTGTTAACCTGAGTAGGGTAGAGATTGGAATAATTAAATTTTGATCTAGGCTGCAGCCCTTACTCAATCCTGTTAGGACTGAATAGGGTGGAGATTGATTCCAAGTATCTCCATTGTATCAATTCTAAAATCAATCATGACTCAAAGAAATTCCTGTTCTATGCTTAAGCATAGGTCAAAGTCCTTTCCATTGTTCAGCAAAAGGTTTCTGTCCTAAAGTAATCTTAAGAAGGGAAGAGAAGGAACCTCCCATGCCAATGGGGTTCACATTCCAATAGTCAAGACCCACTATCAATAGGAAATTTTTCAAGTATGAAATTTCCCAATGGTGAAATTTCCAACATTTATAAGTCTAAGAAATTTTGAGGTTTACAATATCCTCAAAAAAACTATGATATAAAACCTCAGAACCAAATCTGGAATAGCATAACCCATAAAAAGACAGGGTATAGTAATTTTTTATCCCAAAAACAAATTAGAAGGCCAGCATGAGGGATCTAGTGCTCTGAGATGGAAGTGGAGAAGAAAGCATCATGTTGCAGTAGGCCTGACCATGGCAATGGGCCTTGGGCACAGCTGAAGCAGCAGCAAAGGTTTCCAGAGTTATCATGATGTCACAGACAGTAAGAGGGGTTAGACAACTCTTCAGAAAGAGATTGCAGGGGTTCTTTTGTTGGCTTTGTGTGTAAGACTTGTTGCATTGCCCATATGAAGATCTAGGTATCAGGCCTGAGGCAAGGTTTTAGGGTGAGGAGGAACACTAGCACACATCAGCCTTTGTGACCATGGAGGGCCAGGTACTCTGGACACATTTCCGAGGTACAAAAGAATGGTTGTGGTTACTCACAAATCAGAGCACAGGCTTTGGAGTGTATTAAATACACATCTTACAGCATACCACCTTGAAAGAACTGAAAAAAGAGATCCCCAGAGCCATGTTCTCAAGGCAACTGCACAAAGAAACTGAAGCAATGAATAAAGGTCCCAGATGATCTATACCTCAGGTACAGAGCCTAACTTGAGTAGTTTTTTTTTTAATTAAGAGAAAAGAAAAATATCAGAAAATGAGCAAATGACCAAAAAAAGAAACAACAGAGAAAGATATTTTTGTTACAAGGAAGATTGAAACACAAACTCTGAAGACAGCAGAAGGACACAATTTCAGTGAGGAAAATAACTCTTCACAAAGTAGAATTAACCAAATGGAAAAGGAGGTACCCAAGCATCATGCCTGAAATAGAAGTGGCAAATCTGTGGGAAATTGAGGAAAGTGGGATGAGGGTTTCCCTAATCTATAAGGGGAATTTGAGAGGGTAATGGAAATAGTCCAGTAACAAAGGTTAGAAGAGGAACAGTTAGATAAATGGAGGACAACAGCTAAGATATTCTTTCTTCTTTTACAACACCATCAAGGTCTCTCAGTTTCTCCTGGCCAGCTTAAACTCTCAGAAAGAGACAATCAACTGAAAAGCCAAGTTTCTCCTTCTTCTCCTCTCTCTGTGGCCAGAAAAGCCCCAACTCTTGGTCAGTCAAAATCTCAGAGAGCACAGGGGTCTCCCCTTGATCAGAAAGCCCCCCAGAAAACAAGCCAGCACAATCAGGGTCTTCAGCCAGCCTCAACTGACAGCCTTAACAGCCAGAGAGAGAGTGACACTCCCAGTCCCCTCCCTCTTGTCAGCTCAACTGCCACTCCTCCTGGGAATATTCCGTTTTAGAATCTTTAGAATCTTCATCTTGATTGACAAGACAGCTTAGTCTCTTGCATCTTGTCTTGTACTTCAAAACCTTTCTCTCTTCATGCCTCTTCCACATGCCTTAAAAAATGGAATTGGGCAAGTGGAATCTTAAGATTCCATAAGATGTCAAGAAACAATAAAAGTAAAAAGAATGAAAAAAAAAGAAAATGTGAAAAATCTCATTGGAAAAACAACTGACCTGGAAAATAAATTTAGGAGAGATCATCTAAGAATTATCAGACTACCTGAAATCTATGATCAAAAAAATAAGTTAGACATTATTTTTAAAAAAAGCATCAAGGAAAACTGCCCTGACATTCTAGAAGAGAGAATAAAAAGAATAAGGAAAAGAATAAAATAGAAATGGAAAGAATTCAGTGATCACTGTAAGAATAATTTTAGGGTTGTTACCTAATCTAAATTATTTTTGGTTGCCAGGGAATATCCCAAATAAAATAACCAAGTCAGTTCTTTTAATTTATGGTGGTTTAATTACTATAGAAGGAAGGAATTAAGGATAAGGGAGAGGGAAAAGGTATAGGATTTCTCCTGCCTGGACTGTGCCAGGGGGAGTTCAAAGTCCTTTGCCATGAGATCCCTGAAGAAGATTAGTGGCTTTTTAAGAGGATAGTGTTTGGAAGGTAAAGGAGAAAGAATCAGCCTAAACTCCAATAGAGCTCAGTAAAGATGCCTCACCTGAACTCAGTGTAATAAAATGATAATCTGGAGATATTTCTGTTGGAAAAGAGAGAATCTAAAGGACAAGCCAAGCATGCAACACAAAGCAAAAGGACATCATCTATCATTCAAAAAAGAATATTCCAAATAGAATGTTCCCAGAAAAGGCAGTTGGAGAGCCAAGCCAGGCTGAACAGGGAAAAAGCTCTGAACAGGACACTTCTTAGTGTCTTACTTGAGGCTGAGACTCTTGGTTTCTGAGAGGGGAGGGAAGAAGTTTTGTGTGGATGAGATTGGTGGCTGAGTGTGGTGAAGAAGATATTGGTATCTCTGAGACTTGAGTTTGAAGGAAGAAGAAAGAAGATTAAACAGTTGTCCTCCCATCTCCCTGACAGACTTTTCTGTCACAGCTGTGACACGACTGGCATTTCTCAAAATCCTCCTAACCCTGATTATAGACTAGGGATAACCCCATCCCTCTCACCTCATCTTCCATCCTTGTCCTGTCTTTCCCAATAAACCCCCTTACTTGGGAAAAAGAGAAAGAATATTTTCTCTAAACCTCATAGTCCACTCTGGGAAGGAGGAGGGGAGGGGTGAAGCTGAAAGACTTTTGAATAGGGAGGTGAAGGAAGGTATTGAGGAAGGAGGAGGGTTGGAAAAATATTAATCAATTAGTCATCTAGGGAACTGATAGACACCCTCAAGTATTCCTCTAGTATATCTCTCTCTATTACAAGTAGATACGCTCAGGTTTCCTCTAGTATCTCTCTACTCATTCCAGAGAATCCAGTTATTACAATTGACATCAGATTATCGATTTATTACATCAGCTTCCTCCAGTATGGTATCAAGGAAAACTCACCACTAAACCCGGACAATAGCAGTCGCCACCCAAGATGCCAAAACTCTCAGCATGCTCCACCAGCCACCTCTCTGCTGCCAAAGAGGCCGGAGAGAGGAAGTGACATGAAATATATAGACAGTTTTTACATCACTTTCCTGAATCTCACATGTACCAATGGTAGCTTCAACTTGATTTAGGACACCCCAGGGGTCTGTCAGTTATTTCTGATTTGTCATTTGTTAGCACATTTCTGTCATAGGCCATCCACTTAAATACTTAATCCTTAAGTATGGGTGTAGACATTCCTCTTTTTATTTTTTTTTTTACTAAGTAGGGTGGAGTAATCTAAAGTTTACATCACTCCCTGAAAGAAATACTAAAAGGACAACTCTCAGGAATATTACAACCAAATTCCAGAAAAAAGAACTGATAGTCTGAATTCAGATCAAGGTAAACTTTTTCCCTTTTCTTTCTTATATTTTTTTTATTCAAATTTCCTTCCACAAAAGTATTAGTATGGGAAAAAAAAACTATTTTACATGATCTATATCTATATCAGATTGCTTAACATCCAAATGGACATTGGGGAATGGGTTGAGGAGGAGTGAGGGAAAGAATTTGAGACTCAATATTCTCTGAAAAATGTTGGAAACTGTCTTACATATCATTGGGGAAAAATAAAATTTTTAAAAGGGAGACAAATATATACACAAACACATAGACATAGACACATACATATACACACATGGAGCCCAGAGATAGATATTTCTTCCTATAACTTCTGTTTTTTTTTTAATTCATCTTTGTTATCTTACTTCCAAGATAACAGATTTTTTTTTTTGGCTGAATGTGTAGAATTTTCTTGATGTGGGTCAGTATATGGTTTAATTTTTTTTCCTAGCTATTCTATGCACTTAGAGCTATATGAATTTGAAAAGCAGTCCATGAAACTTAGTGTTATGTTTGCAAAATCACTGATATACAGTATTTCCTAGATGGCTATCTCAAGCATGTTAATGATCCTGAAAGCCTATTTAAATGGAAGAGATCACCAGAATACTGAAAGTGTGCAGTTGGATGCCAAATTTCTAGTTTTCTTCTGTATATGTATGTATAGCTGTATAAGATCATTTGAATAAATAAATAAATGACTTCAACTGTTCTTGTATATTAGTTTATAAAGATTAAAGGAGAAAAACTTTTTTCACTTCTTTATTATGACAGCCAACATCTGGATATCTGAATGCATTTCTGATGATTAGTGGGAACATTTTATTTTTTATATGTTTGATTTTATCACCATATAGATGCTCACATGCTCTAAAATAGTAATCCTTTTTTTGTGACTACCTTTATTTAAATAGTAGGCAGAAATACTAGTTGAAGTGAACTGAAATGAAGTTTATTAGTGATAGAAAATGAATCAGAGCAGATACTTGTCTTCCCCATTATATATGAAAAGCAAAATCTTTGGGATTCTATGAACATCTTTGGACATTCAAACTTGCCCCTTACAGAGAATACAGAATTGGAATAATTAAAATTCAAATAAGATAGGTGTTTGTAGCATCAATGAATAAAGTGTCAGAATTTTGCTGGGGTTCCCTAAACTTATATCATTAACTCAGCTTGTGTCTGGACACTTAAAAAAAAAAAGACATCTTTTTAGATAGCACAAATGAGAGTGGCTCCCAGACTTGTTATGTATTGTATAAAATAAATTCCAACAAGGGAAAGCAGAATCCTGAATAAAAATTTCTAAATATTTAAGGACTTTATTGGGACTTGAGTGGAAAAAATCAGGTTTGCAATGTATTTTTAAAAATACTAATTATAAACTAATGTATACTTATGTATATATATACATATATATAGTCTGTGTATGCATACATAATATATGTATTCTTGTATATATAAATACATACACATATACACATATGCATGCACTAACCTATTACAGTATTCATGAAAATGCACATAACCTGAAAAAGACTTCTTTCAATCTTACATCCCAGTAGTAAGCAAATTTATTGCAGGTATGAATACCCATATGATTGGTTATTCCTAATTAATGTTGGCATAATTACTCCTATTACTACATAACTTTAAATAAAGGAAAATATTTCAATTTCAGCTTTCTTGTGGGCTATCAGTATTTTCTTGTCCTTAACATTATAACAAAATTCAGGCAATAAAATAAAACATAATAGCAAAATATTAAATGGTCCTGTGAAGATTGCATTTGGCTATTCCCTGATTGTAACAATGAAGAATCTTCCTTGATTGTGAAGATTAAATTGTAATCCCCTCTCTATTTTTAGATTTTAATCCCCATAAGTGTAAACAGGGTACTTAAAGTTGAGTATAGAAATCTGTCAGTTTTTAGATTTTTAATCCCCATAAGTGTAAACATGATATTTAAAAAGTTAAGTATGGAGATCTACCCATTTTTGGATTTAATAAAAAATAAAAGGTACTAGCATCTATTTCACACATTGACTGGGAGATCTGTGACCCACTTGTGAAAGAGTGGGTGACAAATCAGAATCAATTGACTACCTTCTGGGCAGTCCTAGAGCAGAGCATCAACTATGATTGGTAGATGAACCAATCACAAAGAAGGGAAGTGACACAAGAAGAAAGGTCTTTAAAAGGAAGAAATAAAGGCCTGAAGTGTGTTCTTCTAGTAGTGCTTCTGGGAGTTCGACTTGGAACTTTCACTTGGAGTGGAATCTCACAGTTCTACTGGAATGGAGAATTTTCTTCATTCAGAAGAGTGCTGACTGGACCTGTTTCCTGGTGACCCCTTTTCCTTGGCTTTCTGGTGAGTTCAAGACTGACTCCCTTTCCCTTCATCTTTCTGGAGTCACCAGACTCTGAAAAGGCCCATCATTTTGAGATTCCTTTCCCTTGGCACAGACCTCTAACCTCCTGCCTGGCTCAAGAGAAGGCCAGAGCAGCTATTTCCCTCTTTTCCTTCTCTTTCTCTCTTTCTTAATAGCTTCCCTCTTTATTGTAAAATAAACTACCATAAAATCCATTCTGACTTTGGTAATTCATTTTGGGATTTAGTAATTAAATCTCCACAACTATAAATTTAATAGTCCCCATACTGATGCATATACATTCACACACACACATATACACATATGGACACACACAATTAAAGGCTTAGAGGCAGTGTTTCTTCTCAATATCTTTAGCCAAGAACTTCATATAGTTTCAGAAATTGAACTTGAAGATAGGAAGTTTACCCTCTACTCTAACTTTTCATCTGCCAATTATTCTTACTATGCCCCTTATTTTAATTTATGAATTATAACATAATATTGTTAATATAAACCAATGTCATTAATTATAATTATATTATAATTATTCATTATTAATATAATAATAAATTATTAAGTAATTACTACTACTTCATTTTCTGGACCTAAGGACAAATTTTCCTCCTTGCCCTTATTCTCCCATTTTTCCCACTCTACTAATACCCAACATTGAATCACCTTCATCATTTGTTTTTCTACTCTTCTGCCCCAAATGTTGCAAACTACTGGATAAAGTCATGAATCTATATTGAGTCTATTCATTACTATTATAATTTAATGGCATATCACCTCAATGAGCCCATATGGCAATTATTTTTTAATTTTTATGGCAATAATTTATTGAAATTCTTATAACTACTCATATGGGGGCAGCTAGATTGTACATTAGATAAAGGGCCTAGCGTAGAGGCACTTAGTAACTGTGTGATCCTGGGCAAGACATTTTAACCCCATTTAACTCAGTTTCCCAATCTGTAAAATGAGCTAGAGAAGGAAATACCAAACTAGTCTAGTATTTTTGCTGAGAAAATTCCTAATTGTGTCAGTCACAGTCAAACATGTTTGAAATGAATAAACAACAACACAAGGCAGCCTATTTCTTCATCCATGCCTGTTCACAAGACTGTCATAATTTAGACCCATATCATCCTTTGCCAAAGCTATTGAAATAAACTATTTATTCTCCCTGCTACTAATTTCTGTTCTCTCCAATCAATTTTATTTTATTTTAAAAAACCCTTATCTTCCATCTTAGAATTCCATTATTATTAATATACTTACCTATTTATACATTTTATATATTTCCCCTCCCAATATAAAGTACATTTCTTAGAATCAGCAGCTATTTTCCCACTTGTCTGTATATCACCAGCACCTAGACTAGTGCCTTGCAGAGAGGAGATATTTAATAAATTCTTGGTGGACTGATTTGTATTAGGTTCCTTATAGTAGCTGCTCCAAAATTTCTCACTATTTCTCAAGAGATCATTTATATTTCTAGCCTGCTCCCTGTTAAAATTATTTGTGGTTGGACTTAATATTTAATATAGCTGGTTTCCAGGGACTTAATTTCTAAATCCCAAAATGAATTACTAAAGTAAAATGGAATTTATGGTAGTTTATTTACAATAGACGGAAGATATTAAGGGAGAGAGACAGACTGTGAGAGAGACAGGCAGACAGACAGAGACACAGACAGACAGAGAGACACAGACAGACAGAAGGAGGGAGAGAGGAGAGGGGAGAGAGAGACAGAGACAGAGAGACAGAAACAGACAGAGAGAAAGAGACAGAGAGAGACAGACAGAGAGAGACAGACAGACAGAGACAGAGAGAGAGAGAGAGAGAGAGAGAGAGAGAGACAGAGAGACAGAGAGACAGAGAGAGAGAGATCTGGCTTCTTCTGATATCAGTTAGAATTTCTAAGCCCCAGCCAGAGGAAAAGAGTCTCAAGATGAGGGACCTTCCTTGGAGGTTTAGACCTCTGAGAAAGGCAGCGTCACTAAGTTAGCCTTTCACTCACCAACAGAGACAGTCTTAAAGAAGTCTGGGTGTCTCCTCAGAGTCAGTGCCTGAATCTCTGAAAAAATATCCATCTTTCCTTCAGCTCTGAGTGACTGCTTCAGTCCAAGCCCAGGTGACTGACTGCTTCAGTCTTTTCCCCCTCTTTTTAAATACCTTTATCTCTTGTGTCACCTTCTCTAAATTTTCATGTCTTCCAATCACAGCAGATGCTTTTCTCCAGGACTGCCCATTCTTTAGTTCACACCTTCTTTGTTTAGATTTTATTCAGGACTGTCCATTCTTTAGTTCTCACCTTCTCTGGTTAGATTATATCTTTTTTGGGTTACTTAACACCTCTTTTGGTAAGTTCACCTTTAATAGTTACTTAACACTTTTTGTGGTTAATTAACCTTTTGTAGTTACTTAACACCTTTTTGTAGTTAAAATCTAAAAAAATAGATTGTTGCTTACAATTCTAGCTTCAGTATAAAGGAAGAGCTAAGCATCTTCATTGTTACAATCAGGAGATTAAAATTTTATCTTCACAAAAAAGAAAGAGCTAAGTATCTTCATTGTTATAATCAGGAGATAGCTAAATCCAATCTTCACAACCCTTTGCTTGAACTTGTTTCAAGACCATATTGCATTACCCTTACACAACTCTTGAATTCAGTTCCAGGGTGAAGAGTGTTAGCAGAGCAGGGGCCCCAGTTGCAGTTCAAAAGGAGAGAAGAATTCTTGTGGTCACTCATAAGGGATCTGGGGCTAGAATGAGCCAAATGGAAAAAGATTCAAGTTATAATAATTGCTTAAAAATTAGAATTGGCAAGTGGAAGCTAATAACTCCATGAGACAATAAGACACACTAAACTAAAGTTGAAGGGAGGATTAACAGAGGGAAATGTACAATATCTCACTGGAAAAAAAAAACCCAATATAACTGGAACAGTAAAAACCTATAGGCACAAAAGTATTTGTCAGCTTTTTATTTTTATGTCAAAGAATTGCAAAACCTATTGTAGTATATGATTGTGATAGAATAGTATTCTGGTATAAGAAATGAAAAGCAGGAGAGATTCAGAAGTTTCTGGAAAGACTCATATGAACTAATGCAAAGTGAAGTGAGCAGAACCAGGAGAATAGCGTATGTAGTATCAGCAAAATTATACTATGATCATCTGTGAATGACTTAGTTATTTTGAGCAGTACAATAATCCAAGATAATTCTGAAGGACTTATATTAAAAATTATATTCATCCCTAAGAAATGAATTAATGTAATCATAATTTATATTGAAGCCTACTTCTTTAAATATTTCATTTCTTTTGCAACACAGCTAATATGGAAGTATGTTTTGCATGACTTCATATGTATAAAAGCTGTCAAATTGCTTGCTTTCTCAAGGGGGAAGGAGATAGAAGGAGAGAATTTGGTAATCAATTTTTTAAATATTTAAAAATTTTATATGGAATTTAGAAAAATAAAACTTTATAATTAATAATAGAGCTTGTCAGAAATTGACATGAAATTAATTACTCTTTAATTCCACAGGATCATAGGTTCTGATTATAGAGTATTGAAAGGGGCCTCATAGGGCAACCTATAGTTCAAATCCTCTTATTTTATAAACTAGGAAACTGAAGATTAAGAATTTGTAATTCACTTCAAGTGTCACAGGAAAGATGAAGACTATAATATGTGCTTGTACTTAATGAAAATTAGGAAAATATTTGCTCATGTCCATCTCCATCTGCCATTTTTCTTTATATTTTGAGGGTCACTAACAGTAATTTGTTTTGCTAGGTCAATCAGTACCATAAATGTTGTTCACCCAGGCTTGGATCGTTGAGGAGAATTACATGCCCTCTTTTCTCTTTTCTCACTTACCTTTGATTTTAATTCCTTGTAAAATGTCTTTGTTTTGGACTTCCGGTTAAGATGGCGGCTTAGAGAAAGCTGAAGTTCAGATCTCCGGAAAACCCTTCCCGACCGATCTCAAACTAGAAGCTCCTAAGGCGCCGAAATTCAAAACGATCAACAGCACAGACCCTGGGAACCCTCCTCCTGGACCTGGACCCGGTTCAAAAGGTACGGCTCCCCTTAAAAGCCAGAACCCGAGATCCCTCGGACCTCAGGGGTAGGAGCGCAGAGTCCAAGGCTCCCGGAAGCGGCAGCCGCGCCGGGCTCAGAGAGCAGGGTCTGAGGAACAACAACCCTCAGGGTCTTCTACCCAAGTCCCAGTCCGGGTGAAAGTTACTGCCTGGGGCCTCCGCTGCAGAGAGCCGGCCAAAACAACAGCAACCCTCAGGGCGGGCAAGACAGCCTCACGGGCTGGATCCTGCTATCCAAGTCTCAGTGAAAGTCTGTGCTCTCGGAGCTTGGGGAAGCGGCAGCCCATCCTCCCGCAGGCCGACGAAACAGCCGCACGGCCAGGGATTCTGAAGGCAACTTCCGGAAATCGAGCCAGGGGGAGAGTGTGGCCTCGTGGTCCGACCCTTCCATTCCAGTTCCAGTGAGGCATATTCAGTTTAACCCAGGGAACGCTCATAGAACCAACATCTGCCCAGGACTAAAGCCTCTGATCACCAGACAAAGACAAGAAAAGCCAATCCTCCACGTTCAGAGATGACAAACTCCACAGAAGCACAGAAGCCCCAAAATACCAAGAAAAATAAGAAAAAAGGGGCGACTCTGGACACATTCTATGGAGCCAAAATACAAAATACAGAGCAGATAGAAGAAGATATACAAGAAAATTCTCCAAAATCTTCCAAAGGAAATAGAAACTCTCCACAAACCCATGAAGAATTTGAATCAGAAAGGACCAAAAAGATGGAAGCCCTCTGGGAGGAAAAGTGGGAAATGATGCAAAAGAAATTCACGCATCTACAAAACCAGTTTGACCAAACTGTAAAAGAAAACCAGGCTTTAAAGCAAGAACTAATAAAGCAAAGCCAAAACACCAAGAAATTAGAAGAGAACATAAAATATCTCACCGACAAGGTGATAGATCTGGAAAACAGGGGGAGAAGAGAAAATTTAAGAATAATTGGACTCCCAGAAAAGCCAGAAATAAACACCAAACTGGACATGGTGATACAAGATATAATCAAAGAAAATTGCCCAGAGATTCTAGAACAAGGGGGCAATACAGCCACTGACAGAGCTCACAGAACACCTTCTACACTAAACCCCCAAAAGACAACTCCCAGGAATGTAATTGCCAAATTCCAAAGCTATCAAACAAAAGAAAAAATCCTACAGGAAGCCAGAAAAAGACAATTTAGATATAAAGGAATGCCAATCAGGGTCACACAAGACCTTGCAAGTTCTACGCTGAATGATCGTAAGGCATGGAACATGATCTTCAGAAAGGCAAGAGAGCTGGGTCTCCAACCAAGAATCAGCTACCCAGCAAAACTGACTATATACTTCCAAGGGAAAGTATGGGCATTCAACAAAATAGAAGACTTCCAACTTTTTGCAAAGAAAAGACCAGAGCTCTGTGGAAAGTTTGATACCGAAAATCAAAGAGCAAGGAATACCTGAAAAGGTAAATATTAAGGAAAGGGGAAAAATGTTATCTTCTTTTACTCAAACTCTCTTCTATAAGGACTACATTTATATCAACCTATGTATACTAATATGTGGGGAAAATGTAATGTATAAATAGGGGGTAAAGAAAGACCAAATAGAATAATGGTTCTCACACAAAGATTCACAGGGGAAGGGGAGGGGAAGAAAACTCCTATAAGAAGGAGAGGAAGAGAGGGGGGGGGGTTACTTAAACCTCAATCTCAGGGAAATCAACTCTGAGAGGGAAAAACATCCAGATCCATTGGGATCCTGAATTCTATCTTACCCAACAAGGGTAAGGAGAAGGGAAAACCAAGGGGGGGAGGGGGAGAGGGAGAACAAAAAGGGAGGGAAAGAGAGGGGGGAGGGGGAGGGAACAAAAAGGGAGGGACTAAAAAGGGAAACATCAAGGGAGGGGACAAGGGGGACTGATTCAAAGTAAATCACTGGACTAAAAGGTAGAGCCGAAGAAGAAAAGGTTAGAATTAGGGAAGGCAATCAAAATGCCAGGGAGTCCACAAATGACAATCATAACTTTGAACGTGAATGGGATGAACTCACCCATAAAACGTAGACGAATAGCAGAATGGATTAGAATCCAAAACCCTACCATATGTTGTCTTCAAGAAACACACATGAGGCGGGTTGACACCCACAAGGTCAGAATTAAAGGATGGAGTAAGACCTTCTGGGCCTCAACTGATAGAAAGAAGGCAGGAGTGGTAATCATGATATCTGATAAAGCCAATGCAAAAATAGACCTGATCAAAAGGGATAGGGAAGGTAATTATATTTTGTTAAAAGGGACTCTAGACAATGAGGAAATAACATTAATCAACATGTATGCACCAAATAATGTAGCACCCAAATTTCTAATGGAGAAACTAGGAGAATTGAAGGAAGAAATAGACAATAAAACCATACTAGTGGGAGACTTAAACCAACCATTATCAAATTTAGATAAATCAAATCAAAAAATAAATAAGAAAGAGGTAAAAGAAGTGAATGAAATCTTAGAAAAATTAGAATTAATAGACATATGGAGAAAAATAAATAGGGATAAAAAGGAATACACCTTCTTCTCAGCACCACATGGCACATTCACAAAAATTGACCATACATTAGGTCACAGAAACATAGCACACAAATGCAAAAAAGCAGAAATAATGAATGCAGCCTTCTCAGATCACAAGGCAATAAAAATAATGATTAGTAATGGTACATGGAAAACCAAATCTAAAACCAATTGGAAATTAAACAATATGATACTCCAAAACCGTTTAGCT
This sequence comes from Monodelphis domestica, assembly GCF_027887165.1. NCBI lineage: Eukaryota > Metazoa > Chordata > Mammalia > Didelphimorphia > Didelphidae > Monodelphis > Monodelphis domestica. The sequence continues at coordinate 358,702,996 of NC_077228.1, forward strand.
AAAGAAGAAATCATAGAAACAATTAATAATTTCATCAAGGAAAATGACAATGGCGAAACATCCTTTCAAACCTTTTGGGATGCAGCCAAAGCGGTAATCAGAGGCAAATTCATATCCCTGAAAGCTCATATTAACAAACAAGGGAGAGCAGAGATCAATCAATTGGAAATGCAATTGAAAAAACTCGAAAGCGATCAAATTAAAAACCCCCAGCAGAAAACCAAATTAGAAATCCTAAAAACTAAGGGAGAAATTAATAAAATCGAAAGTGATAGAACTATTGATTTAATAAATAAGACAAGAAGCTGGTACTTTGAAAAAACAAACAAAATAGACAAAGTACTGGTCAATCTAATTAAAAAAAGGAAGGAAGAAAAGCAAATTCACAGCATTAAAGATGAAAAGGGGGACAGCACCTCCAATGAGGAGGAAATTAAGGCAATCATTAGAAATTACTTTGCCCAATTATATGGCAATAAATACACCAATTTAGGAGAAATGGATGAATATATACAAAAATACAAACTGCCTAGACTAACAGAAGAGGAAATAGAATTCTTAAATAATCCCATATCAGAAATTGAAATCCATCAAGCCATCAAAGAACTTCCTAAGAAAAAATCCCCAGGGCCTGATGGATTCACCTGTGAATTCTATCAAACATTCAGAGAACAGTTAACCCCAATACTATACAAACTATTTGACATAATAAGCAAAGAGGGAGTTCTACCAAACTCCTTTTACGACACAAACATGGTACTGATTCCAAAACCAGGCAGGTCAAAAACAGAGAAAGAAAACTATAGACCAATCTCCCTAATGAATATAGATGCAAAAATTTTAAATAGGATACTAGCAAAAAGACTCCAGCAAGTGATCAGAAGGATCATTCACCATGATCAAGTAGGATTCATACCAGGGATGCAGGGCTGGTTCAACATTAGGAAAACCATCCACATAATTGACCACATCAACAAGCAAACTAGCAAGAACCACATGATTATCTCAATAGATGCAGAAAAAGCCTTTGATAAAATACAACACCCATTCCTATTAAAAACACTAGAAAGCATAGGAATAGAAGGGTCATTCCTAAAAATAATAAACAGTATATATCTAAAACCAACAGCTAATATCATCTGCAATGGGGATAAACTAGATGCATTCCCAATAAGATCAGGAGTGAAACAAGGATGCCCATTATCACCTCTACTATTTGACATTGTACTAGAAACACTAGCAGTAGCAATTAGAGAAGATAAAGAAATTGAAGGCATCAGAATAGGCAAGGAGGAGACCAAGTTATCACTCTTTGCGGATGACATGATGGTCTACTTAAAGAATCCTAGAGATTCAACCAAAAAGCTAATTGAAATAATCAACAACTTTAGCAAAGTTGCAGGATACAAAATAAACCCACATAAATCATCAGCTTTTCTATATATCTCCAACACAGCTCAGCAGCAAGAACTAGAAAGAGAAATCCCATTCAAAATCACCTTAGACAAAATAAAATACCTAGGAATCTATCTCCCAAGACAAACACAGGAACTATATGAACACAACTACAAAACACTCGCCACACAACTAAAACTAGACTTGAACAATTGGAAAAACATTAACTGCTCATGGATAGGACGAGCCAATATAATAAAAATGACCATCCTACCCAAACTTATTTATCTATTTAGTGCCATACCCATTGAACTACCAAAATACTTCTTCACTGATTTAGAAAAAACCATAACAAAGTTCATTTGGAAGAACAAAAGATCAAGGATATCCAGGGAAATAATGAAAAAAAACACATATGATGGGGGCCTTGCAGTCCCAGACCTCAAACTATATTACAAAGCAGCAGTCATCAAAACAATTTGGTACTGGCTAAGAAACAGAAAGGAAGATCAGTGGAATAGACTGGGGGAAAACGACCTCAGCAAGACAGTATACGATAAACCCAAAGATCCCAGCTTTTGGGACAAAAATCCACTATTCGATAAAAACTGCTGGGAAAATTGGAAGACAGTGTGGGAGAGACTAGGAATAGATCAACACCTCACACCCTACACCAAGATAAATTCAAAATGGGTGAGTGACTTAAACATAAAGAAGGAAACCATAAGTAAATTGGGTAAACACAGAATAGTATACATGTCAGACCTTTGGGAGGGGAAAGGCTTTAAAACCAAGCAAGATATAGAAAGAATCACAAAATGTAAAATAAATAATTTTGACTACATCAAACTAAAAAGCTTTTGTACAAACAAAACCAATATAACTAAAATCAGAAGGGAAACAACAAATTGGGAAAAAATCTTCATAGAAACCTCTGACAAAGGTTTAATTACTCATATTTATAATGAGCTAAATCAATTGTACAAAAAATCAAGCCATTCTCCAATTGATAAATGGGCAAGGGAAATGGATAGGCAGTTCTCAGATAAAGAAATCAAAACTATTAACAAGCACATGAAGAAGTGTTCTACATCTCTTATAATCAGAGAGATGCAAATCAAAACAACTCTGAGGTATCACCTCACACCTAGCAGATTGGCTAACATAACAGCAAAGGAAAGTAATGAATGCTGGAGGGGATGTGGCAAAGTAGGGACATTAATTCATTGCTGGTGGAGTTGTGAACTGATCCAACCATTCTGGAGGGCAATTTGGAACTATGCCCAAAGGGCGACAAAAGAATATCTACCCTTTGACCCAGCCATAGCACTGCTGGGTCTGTACCCCAAAGAGATAATGGACACAAAGACTTGTACAAAAATATTCATAGCTGCGCTCTTTGTGGTGGCCCAAAACTGGAAAACGAGGGGATGCCCATCAATTGGGGAATGGCTGAACAAACTGTGGTATATGTTGGTGATGGAATACTATTGTGCTCAAAGGAATAATAAAGTGGAGAAGTTCCATGGAGACTGGAACAACCTCCAGGAAGTGATGCAGAGCGAGAGGAGCAGAACCAGGAGAACATTGTACACAGAGACTAATACACTGTGGTATAATCGAACGTAATGGACTTCTCCATTAGGGGCGGTGTAATGTCCCTGAACAACTTTCAGGGATCCAGGAGAAAAAAAACACCATTCATAAGCAAAGGATAAACTATGGGAGTGGAAACACCGAGAAAAAGCAACTGCCTGAATACAGAGGTTGAGGGGACATGACAGAGGATAGACTTTAAATGAACACTCTAATGCAAATACTATCAACAAAGCAATGGGTTCAAATCAAGAAAACATCTAATGCCCAGTGGACTTACGCGTCGGCTATGGGGGGTGGGGGGGAGGAAAAGAAAATGATCTATGTCTTTAACGAATAATGCTTGGAAATGATCAAATAAAATATATTAAAAATGTCTTTGTTTTCTTCCTTTCATCCTATAAATCATTCCCCTTGACTCTCTAGGTTTGAATATCTCCGAAGATTCTTTTCTTTACATTGACACACTCTTACTTGGGGACTTGATTCTTTCCCATAGCTTCATTTATGAATTATTACCTATATATAGAGACAACTCCTCCACTTGAGTCTTAAATTATTTCCAATTTTCTAATAGATATCCCTTTTTTTTCAAAGTCAACTGAATTCATCCTTTTGCCAACCTGCCCCTGATGACTGTATCACATTCATCATCACTATTTATAGATGATACTTTCATCCTTGTGTTACTTAGGCTTGATATTGATATTAACATGATATTAGCCATTGATTCTTTCTACTCCTCTCCTTCCTCACATAGAAACACTTATAATCAGTTAATAACATGTATCATTACTTCATTATTAGAATCTCGTTTATTTATCCTTTCCTCTCCATCTAAATTTCAGCCAGCATTCTTCAGACCCTTATTATGTATTCTGCAGACTATCATAATTGTCTCTTAATGTATCTCGGAACCTTCAGTTTCTCCCTGCTCTAACCGAACTGCCACACAGAGAATAGAATCAGCTTACTAAAGCTCTGGTTTTGTCATGTCACTCCCAACTTCAAACACCTTTGGTAGTTTCCCATTATAGGGAAAAAAAATAATAAATCTTAATCTGACATGTAAGGACCACTACAGTACCACTACAGGAACAATCTACTTTTCTAAACTCACATCCAGATTCCAGACAAGTCAAAATTACCTATGCTCTAATTCTGGTCTGTTCTTTTCCATATCTATGTATTCACTCAGGTCAGCCCCCACTCCTGGAACATGGCATCTTTCAACTTCTGACTGATGGCTCCCCCCATCCCTATGTTTGATGCATAACTAAATTACTATTCTCTTCAGGAAAACTAATCAGATTTTTCCAATCTGAAAGTTATTTCTCCTTCAAATTTCATAGCACTTTTTGGGGCCTCATCTTTGCTGTTAAAACACACTGTAAGTCCTGGAGGGAAAAGACTATGTTGTTTTTCATTTTTGTAGTCTCAGTGTCTAATGTGGAGAAACGACAGTGAGGTACTGTTATAAGAGCCTGACAAGAGAAGATATATCATTTATTCTTAAACATATAGGAAAGATTCTGAACTGATTAAGGGTAGAGATATCAAGGTTCTAAAGGGTACAACATAAATGTAATATTCAAAATGAAAACTTCTCAAAGTTTAGTATATTTTAATTCCCTGTTTTTCCCTCTTTTTTGCAATCCTGTCTTAATATCTTAAAATCGCAAAATGGCTGATACCAAATGCTTTTTAAGAACCTAAATCTTTTAAATCAGAGGGTAAGATTGGCTGATTTCTAGGTTCATTCTAGCTTCCATGCCAGCAAACGTAGCATCATCATGAATATATATTTATTTATTTAAAAGGATGACAAGACCTTTTGGCCTCTACCTTATCAGTGTGTGTCATTTGTCTAGCAGTGAGACAATGGGGAGAGGAATATGATACTCTAGTGCTACAATACCATTAGCCTTCTATTACCTTAAGTCCTATTAAAGAGATAAACATTATGGAGCTTTATAATCAAATTAGCTCTCATATTTCCAATTTCTAAGAATAAGAATACTTACTTTCTGTCTACTAAAGTAAGTTTTAATTCAGCTCCTCGGAACAATTGAGTTTTGAGTTTTGAAGCAAGAGATGACACTTGTCAGGGGAAAGGTAGAAAATGGTTCCAGATGGTTGATATTGTGAGATGGAGGTGAAAGAGGTCAAAAGAAGGAGGTGACTGAAGAAATATAGATGGAAGTGAAGTGATGAAGATCCTTGGGGTCCAGGACATGTAGTTTAAACTTTATTGGAATGCCAATGAGGAGCCATTGAAGGTATTTTGGAAGGGAAGATTCTTCATGTATACCTCAGCAAGTGAAGGAGGCTCTTTTTGTATTATTCTTATTTGACTGTACCTAGAGATAAGAAGGTGATAATGGCTATTAAGAAAATGTTGTAGTATTTAAATTGAGAAGACCTCAGAGTTGAATTATTTTTTATTTTGCTTCTTTTTTTCTTCTTCCAGTGAACCTCTGTTTATGCTTTGTAACAGTATGTACTAATAGTTCCCTCTACTGTCTAGTAGCAATAACATGATACTGCAGTCAATACAACTCAATTTTATGTTAGCCTTTTTAACCAACTTAGAAAAATACTGAAATGAGGTATACACATATTTTTTTCCATTAACTACTTTTCAGATTTGTAAGGTCTATAAGTTTTCAATCTGCTAGCTATTGAGGGAGAAAAAATTCAAACACACACATTCTCAGAAACTGAAAATCACTGTTGAGTATTTTATTTATACTTACTTTATCTTATCATCTTACCATTCCTTTCTTTCTTATCATTCAGTTAATGAAATGGCAGAGAGGACCAGATTGTATCTATATGGTAGTCTCTCTTCCTCAAATTTAAAAGTGAAAAGAAATGGTGGAATGAATAATTTGTAGCTAATAGTTACAAAGTCCAGAATGTTAATTTTGAATTTGACTCCACCCACTTATTTTTCCAAATTACCTGTACTGGCTATTGAATAAATTCCAAAAGATGGGGGAAAGTTTCAAGTGCAAAAAAAAAAATTTAGATAAGATTTTTTTAGATAAGATCTAAAAAAAGTTTAGATAAGATACAGTTCCTGTCAGTATAACTTCATAAATTTTGATTTAGAACCTCAAATGTCTCCGAGTCTACTTAAGGTTATTATGAAACTCAAAAATAAAAATATTGTTGAAGTTCTATGCTAACTCTAAAGAGCTATTAATGTCATGTATTATGGTTGTTATTAATATAAAGGTAAGAGGACAATTGATACATATATAACTAAAACAAAGGATAATACATGATAATATCATTTTGAGAAGTTCAAAACAAATTGTTAAATAAAATCCGAAAGAGAAGAGGTGACAGCAGCACAGTTTGACTAGAGCATAGAATGTGTGGAAGGAATAAGTATGAGAAAAATTAGAAGAAAATGTAAGTAGAGTCATGACAGATTATAGAGTATCTTGATTCCCAGGTAAATTACTTTGAACTTTATATGTGAGGTCATTAGGACCATAAAAAGTTTTCAATAATGATCAGCTCTACATTTGGCAAAAGAAAAAGGTAAAAGAGTAGAGGACAGAAGATTATATGATGAGGTAATGTGAATAGTCAAAACAAATGGAAATAAAGGCTCATAAGAATATAAGCTTCTAGAAGACAAGGACCATTAATTTTTTTTTTCTCCAGCACTTGGCATAGTGGCTGTGACCAGGAAGCACTTAATTGCTTATTTATTAAAATAAGGATAAATAGGAGGAAAGAATGGAAGTGAGAATGAAGAAGTTAGAAGTGACAGGTCTTAAAAAGTAATCAGAAGTGAAGGTAAAAAAAAAAGAGGGAAGATTTTTTAAAAAGTAAACGTTAAAGGGGATGAGAGGTATCACAGCTAGAAAGAAATGAGGAGAACCATATTTCAGAAAGTTGTTGAAAATGAGTTGTGAATTTAGAAAAGGAGACATGATCAGAGATAGAGTTGGGTGTTTTCCATGCAGAGATGTTATATAGCCTTGGGAATGGATGTGACTATTATAGAAATGGATGAAATTAGGGCTAAGGACAGATCCTTGGAGAACTCTCACAATAGAGTAAATAAAAGAACACTGGACAAGTCTAATTGTAAGAAACATCTTCTTAATAAATTCAGATAATTGATCCTAGTCATGCCTCATAGAACTAGTCAGACTAAGTCTTATTTAATATAACAGCCTTTCAAATATTTGAAGACAGGTATCATGGCCTTCCTAAGCCTTTTTTTATTTTGGTCCAAACTTAAACATTTCCAACTTTTTTGTGGCCATTTCCATTTTGTAAACCTTGAAGCAGAAAGGGAAGATATAGAAAGAATGTATCATTTCAAGTCATCTCAGCTATCAATATATTATAATATCTCTTTATAAGCCACTACCAAATATTCCCAGCCCTTTTCTCTCCTCAGATTCTTACCTGAACTATAAATTGTTTGCTCTATATTTCCTCTTAGATGTTCCATAAGCCTCTCAAAATGGCCTGGCCAAAACAAAACTAATTATATTTATCTTAAATTAATTCCTCTTCCAAACTGCTCTATGTCTATGGAGGGCAATACTATCCTCCTAGTCAGGTTTGAAAAATGAGATTTATTTTTTACTCCCTTTTCCCTCTTCACCTCTCACTTAGTCTATTGCAATGGTCTCCTATTTAGACTCCCTGCCCTAATTTTACCCTTTTCTAATCTATTTCTATATTACTGCCAAAATAATCTTTCTAAAGTAAGTTTCTGACCACTCACCATTTCACTATTTAAAAATCATCAAGAGTTCCATATTGCCTCAAAGGATACAATTTTAAAACCTGACATTTAAGACTATAATCTTCATCCATCTACCTTCCTAGCCTGATTTCTTAGTATTCTCCTTCATGAATTATGTATTGTAGTCAACCCAGATTACTAGTAGTTTCCCACATATGTCATTTTAACCACCTGAATCCAGGCCTTTTTAGCCCCTATCTTTGCCTCTCAGAATTAAAACTTGACTTTAACTTGCCCCCAGGAACTTGTTCTTTTATGTCCCCCCCACCCCCAATTACCTTATTGTGGATTTACTTGGAGGAGGAGGAGGAGGATGATAATGATAATTATTACATGCACTCCTGAAGACATTTCTCTCATCACCTGTTCCTCTCTTTCCAGAGAAATGTCTTCAGGAGTGCATGGAGAGGGGGAGGGGAGCAGCCCTCTCTGGAATGCATGACAAAAGTTTGCCAACATGTCTTCTGAGATAAGTGAAATTATTATCTGATTTTACAGATGAGGAAAATGAGGCAAGAATAAGTTAAATAATTTGCCCAGAGCTACTAGTTATTACCTAAGAGTAGATATGAACTCAGGATATATATGTATATTATATCCTATATTATCTTCTCAAGTAGAATATAAGATGCATTGAGGCAAGAATGATTTTGCTTTTGTCTTATAAATGCTTGTAAAATTGAAATGAATTTTTTGTACAATAGTCTTTATACATATTTTCTTTCCTAACATATTTATGAGCTCCTAAAAACAATAATTTTGCCTTATTGCACATTATATTTCCATAAGACATCTTATATATAGCAAGTACAAAATTTAATTTGAGGCCCTTATGCCCCATTTTTGATGCCATCTTTTGTAATATGAATTCATGCTCCATATAGAACTAACACATTCTGTTTATCAGAGAAGTTACATCTTTGTTTCCTCTGCTCTGTTCCAAATTAAAATCATTAATTCAGAGTGAGAAAATATTTTTGTTTTGTAATGTATCCCTACAATCTTTACAACTTGCTATGGACACCAATATAATTCAGGAGAAATCTAGAACCTGAGTTAAGGATTTAAGAAATCAACTCTGGTGTTTAAAATTAATTCGGGAATGCCAAATTTTGTACTACAGACTAGGATCCCCTCCATTCATTTCCATGACTATACCATATAATGTCATGATTATTTTAGAAGATTAATGAGTCTGATTATTTCATTTTGCCCTCATTAAAATCAAACAATTTTATTAGTCAGACAATTCTTCTATGGTCATCTGTTAACCTCTACTGCTTTCTTTAACCCCTGTCTTTTCTGTGAAACTTGATTTAATTAAATTGTTTCAGGAAACTTTTCTAAAATTCATCTTATAGGTGACTATGAGACTACTAAGGGACAGAATAGAAAAAAAGAAGAAAAAAGGACAGCAGCCTGTGCCTTCTGAGGATTAGCCAGAAAGAGATTCAGGTAAAGGATATTTAAGACACCCTTCCTTAGTTTTAGAGCAGAATGCTTTCTTCATTATACCTTAACTAATATTCCCTGTGCTATTACTTTAATTCAGGCCACCATTATCTTTCTAGATTATTTTAATAGCCATGTATCCAATGATCAAGACAAGGAAATTATGTGCAAAGTAAAAGGAGCCAATATGAGTAATAGTTTAGAATACAGAGCAAACAGGGAAAGTAAAGAATCAGTATCCTAAAGGATATTAAATGGAAAAATAAACAGAACACAGGGGTGATATTGACAAAAAGAAGGCATGAATTGTTCTCCAAGTCTTGAGAGAAGGAAGAATGGATGAATGAAGAAAAAGCAGGCATCTTTAGATGGGAAATAGAGTGTGAAAGCAGAAAAAATTTGAGATGGGAAAGATACAAGTCTAGGGAGCTCAGAAATGTACACCTACATCATTTCTGTAATGTATCAGGCAATGTTGTTGAGAATGAAGTGAGTAGGGATGGATTTGAGTACTTGAACAGAGTTGAAAAGGTTTTGAACAGCTACTGTGAAGAATGAGATAGGGAGTCAATAAAATTCAATCTATATGGAAACATTTTTCAATATATTTGAACCTTTGAAATTAATTATTTTTGAACTAGACTTTAGCAAGAAAGGGAGAGTCCTGAAAATTGGACATCTTCATATTTTAACTGTATCTAGATCAATAATTGTTCAATGAGTTATAATGATGGCACAATTATGATATCATCATAGAGCTGTACTTCACAAGCACTTTTATAGGGTCTCCTTGAGGAAAGTAAGGTTTGGAAATATAGTTGACAGAAACTGTTAAAATGGCATATTTTCTTCACTGACAGATTGATAACTATACAATAACTTAAATCTTACTATTTTCTCCTTCTACCTTTGCAAAATTACTTAGTAGTTTTTTACATTTTTTTTGAAAGTGAAGTTAAAAACTTGCTTAAAGGAACTATTCATTTAGAAATAATATACTTTAAAAGGCCCCAGTGGTGTCTGCCTTCCACATTATTAATAAAATCAAAACTTCACTATTCATTTCTTAATTTTTAAAAGTTTAGTGGTTTCAAGAAAATTTATGTATACATCATTCAGATGAATACCATCTTTATACTTTTAGATAAGCTTTAAAATTTGAAGTGTATCATGAAAGCTCTGACCAGTCAAATTCAGTTGGTTTTTCTCAGTTATTAAGAAAGTACCATATCCTTGACAATTGTGCTAACATTTACAAACAGTTTTTAAAAAAAGCCAGGCCCAGTAAAATGAAGTACTAAAGGCCCTAGCACCATATTAATGTAAAATGTTCATCTTCTGCATGCAACTCTATTTTTAACCTTTCATATTTAAAGTGATATACATAATTTAAAAAATCAGATCTTTGCACAGGCATTTATTGAATATCTAATTTGATCTGATTTCAGTGATATCAAAGGATTGCTGAAAAATAACCTACACACAAGTTTGCAATGAATCCTTCTGTCTTGAATTTTAGTACTAAGGCATCTTTTAGATGTTGGAAAGTAGAATTTTTGTGATAAATAGGTGTAAAAAAGGTAGGAGATTGTCTCCTAAATATCAGCATTAAATTACTATAGACTGTTGTATATATATATTGTCTTGTAAATTTAATAAAGATCCACTTGATAGATTTTGAAATATTAAGATCATACTAACTTCAACTTCTCTAAGGTGATAAGGAAGGACAAAGGAGTCTTAATATTGCCACAAGATTAACCATTAATATTTTGTCATACCTACACAATATTTGTCAGCTTAGCTAATTATCATAATAGACGTTGGCTAAGAGAACACCAAGTAAAGTTAAAAAGACCACTGCCATGCTGGGAGGTTAAATTGTGGGCAAGTGTAGGATAAGCTGACAGAGATAAACATGATCCATTTCAGAGAGTTGATGAGGGTTTAAGTTTTTAAACTCTGTAATTATTGGAAACTATAAAGAAGAATAATTGTTGATCTGTTTTTAGGATTTGCTCATAGGAAATTTCTCTACATTGAGGAAATCCAGACTAATATCTTTGAAAGTATTGCCAATATTTAGTTCAAATCCTTAATTTGTTTTTTACTTACCTGGCTATTAGATTTTTCAATTCTGAAGAAAGGCTATTAAGTCTACTTACTTTATCATACTTCTACTATTCTATTATTGTTTTAAACTTTCCTTGCATATTTCAGATAAATGGGAGATTGTCTCCTTTCTTTTGCAACTCTTCATGATTATATTTGAATTACCCTCACCTTGGTGCCCTGATATAAAGAAATATTAAGATATTATTGACTCCCTATATCCACCATATCTAGGATATTTATTTATTTTGGAAATTTTAAGCCTTGAGTTTTTCCCTCTTTGTTCCTTTAAATACTCTAAAAAAGACATATCTCAGAAGGATCAATAGTTTTGCTCTACCCCCCACCCCCTTTTAAGAATATAACCACTGGAATCCAGTGACTGGATGATAATCTAATACTTTGAAGTTGTCTGTGCTTAGTTACCTTTCTTAAGTTTCTTTTGTCTGCTGCATTAACATTTCACATTGCCCAACTTGTTTTCTCAAGAGGAATTCTTTGATGTCATAAAATTTGTTAAAATTTGATTTTTTTTTCCTTTGCAGTTAGGCTCCATTTTATAGATTATGGTTTTGTTTTTGTTTTTGTTTTTGTTTTGGGTAAAAGTTATTTCCCATTGCTTCTTGTTTTGTCATATCAATTTTCCATTTAATTTCTCATCGCTAGGCAGTTATACTACATTAGGTGAATTACAGTCTGTTAGGACAGGATTCATTTCTTCCTGGATAAAAGAATTATTATCTGTTTCATTCAGAGGCTCTGTAGGAAGTTTAGCACCACATTTGGGGGGTGAATTAGACTTTGGTACCTGTTTGGTGGTACCTTGAGAAATCTTATCAGTTTGAACTTTTTAATCTATTAGTAATACTTCTGGACATCTTGCTTTGTGATTTCCTGAGATATGAAATTAATTAATTTTTCATCATGTTTTTCTTAAGAAGCCAATGGTGATGTCATATTTTCCCTATTGCTGATAGTAATTATATTTTTCCTAATTTTTTTTGTTTTCAAATGTAATTGTTATTGGGAAAGGAAAGGGATGGATAGGAAAATAGGGGGGATAATGTGAGGTTTGTAGCAAAGTAATGGAGGAGTTGAGGGGAGAGAGGGAATATTGCTCAGAGAGGCAAAGGAAAGAGATGCACCCTGCCGAGAGGAAACAGCAGGGGTCCGATAAGGATTGTTTGTCCTGGAATGACTGAACTGAAGTTCAGTTCCCTCTATGACCAGAAAAGATAGTCCACTTATCTAACTTCAAATTCAAATAATATAAAGTTTAATAACCAGTTGGGATTGGAGTTTTATCCTCAGCTTCACAGTTGAGGCCAGGCCCCAGAGGCTGGCGGAGGGATTCTCCCACTCCTGTCTACTCTATATCAGTACTGCTTTGTCTAATTCAGAATCTTAGCAGTAGACAGAAAGCAAACAAGAACAGTTCTGACCTTCAGAAGAGATTGGGCTTGAATCTTCAGGCTGAACCAAGAAGAGGAACACCACACCAAACTGGGCTGAACAAGCTCCTCTCTCCTCCAACACCAGGAAGCAAGTCAAATATCCACAGGAAGGTAGTGCTATTCACAAGACCCAACTGCCACTCCCAGTTGACCCTTCCCCCACCAACTGTCAGTCTTGTTTCTTTTCCACACCACTCTAGGATCTAAATTATTATTGTTTAATTGAATCTATAAGTCTCTACTTTTCATTTCAGATAAGGTTTTTAAATTTATGTTGTAACTCATAGACTCTCTTTTCAAATTTCCTATTGTGATCATGACTCTTTGTAGTCACTTTCTGCAGTTCTTTAATTAGGCTTTCTAGGAACTTCTCTGATCTCATCAGTTTCCAGTGAATCTCTTCCAAGTAACAGTATATGTTATATCATGTTTATTTTGTATATATTTTCATTTTATGTGTTATTATATTTGAACATGTTATTGCCCCTAATAGAATATAATTTTTGAAGTTTCAGATTATTTTTTTCTTTGGATCTAACACAGTGAAGTATAGCATATATGAATGATTGGTTTATTGTGAATTTTTTTGTTTTGTGTTTTTTACTTAAGCTATGATTTTACTGGATTTGGGAACTCTTAGTAAGAAAGCTGTAAAACAATGTGGATCACACCTGCTTCAACACTTGTTGTCACCATCATCATCACCATTAATATAAATAACAAAAATCATTTGTTAGTCATTGAGAGTTGCCTGGGATTCTAAGAGGTTAAATGGGTTTTTCAGGGCTATAAATCCAGGATATAGCAAATATGGAACTTGAGAACAGGTCTTTCTGACCATGAGGCTATGCTATATCACATTATCTCTTTTAATCAAATGTTACCACACAGTTATTTTATTATTTTAGCATTTTCTTCCAGTGTTTTCTTATGATATTTTCTAGATCTACCCATTTAATCAATATCTCATATATTTTATTGCTTTCTAGAGGAGATTTTCTTTCAAAAATGCTTCCCCCCCCAAGCTTTCTGTTTTAGTTTACTTTTCTTCTCTAAATGGTGGAAATTGTGTAAAATAAAGAAAAAGATTCTAAAATCAACCGTGAATCTAGATTTTTATTAGTTCTTTTTTTTTAAAAAAAGGTTTTAATAAACTTTATGTTACTTAGCCCTATACTTTTTTTTGCCTTCCTACTATTCTCTTCTGTGAATTTAAAAGAAGTTATGATTACTGTCTTTGTTTTCGCATTATTATTGCTCATCCTTCCTCCCCTTCTGATTGTGCTGATTGATCAGCAATAAGACAACTAAAAAAAAGTAAACTTTTGACAAATAAGTATAATAAAGTAAAAAATGCACAAAATGGTATTAAAAATGCACAAAATGGTATTATCCTCACACACACACACACTTCACAAATCTTCACCTTGTTCTTCATTACTGATCTTCTTGAGTTATTATTAATTAATGCTTAGATATAATTCTTAATTCTTTTGATGTTTCCTAGGATAAAGAATGCTGGTTCTGATCATTTCACTCTGTCAATGCATATGCATGCATTCAAGATTCTCTATGAAAATATTTTTAAAACCCTTATCTTTTCCCTTAGATTCAATACAAGTATTGGTTCCAAGGCAAAAGAGTGGTAACGGCTTTATTTTGGGGTTTAAGTGACTTCTCAAGGATTACGTAGCTAGGAAGTTTCTGAGGCCAGATTTGAAGCCAGAAACTCCCCTCTCCATGTCTGACTCTTTAACCATTGCTGCCCCACTATGAAAATCTTTTTTATCTTTCATTACAGTTTAATATCATTCCATTCCATTTGTATGCACTTCGCTTAACCTTTGTACAATTGTCTAAATAGGAATTTAAGAGATTCTAGTCATTTTCTTTTTCCTCCTTTTCACCGTTCTTTAGGATCAGGAACTTTGTTTTACTTGTGACCATTCCCTACATATTATTTTCCTTTATCTTAATAATATTAAATAATATTAGATAATAGTTATATAGCACTTTAAATATCACAGAGAATTTTACAAATGTGCTCTCATTTCATTCTCAAAATATCTTTTGAAGATGAATGCTATTAGCAACAATTTATAGATGAGAAAAGTGAGTGAGACAGAAGTTAAGTAATTATTCAGGGTCATATAGTTAGCAAGTGTCTGAGAACATATTTGACTTCAAGTCTTCCTGACTTCAGGCCTATCATTCTATCCATTGTATCACCCAGCTACCTTTTCAAGCACCTCATCCCCTATAGCTTCTATTTCCCTGTTGAGTTTTATGGGTGATTCACAACATGTGGCAAGTCTTCAAAGAGATGGAAATACAAGATCATCTTACTTTTCTCCTGAGGAACCTCTATGTGTGATCAAGAAGCATAGTTAGAATTCAACAGGAACTGACTGATTTGTTTAAGATTAAAAAAGATTGTGACAGGGCTGCATATTATCATTTTATTTATTTAACTTAGATGCAAAGTATATCATGTAAAACACCAGGCTGAATGAATACAAGTTTGAATAAAGATTTTTTGGAAAAATACCAAAAATCTTAAATATGCAGATTATACCAATATGATGGCAGAAAGTGAAGAAGAGTGAAGAAGGCTCTGGATGAGAATTAAAGAGGGGAATGTAAAAACTGGCTAGTTCAAAAATTGATTTATATTTTATGGTACTTTACACTTTCAAAAGTACTTTCCCAAGCATCCTGAAAAAATTGTCTATGTGTTAAGTGTTACACATTTTACAGATGAGGAAAGTGAGATATAAAAAGTTAGATGATTTGTGACTTTGGAGCCAGAATCATAATAAATTGAAGAGCTAGTATTTAAACCTATACCTTTTGGCTCCAAGCCCCATGCTCTTTTTCCTGAACTATTCTATCTCTAAAAAAGCCAAAGAAAATTCAGGCAGAAATAGGTAAGTAAAAGTAAGCATCACACACATCACAAAAGTCTACATATTACCTTTTTTAAACTGTGTTATAAATATATAATAATTTGGTGGCATTATTCTACCATTGTATTTCCCATTAAAATAATGGTCAACTATATTGCTGTGACAAGGTGATGAGTTAAGAGACTGATACATGACATAGAACCCATTACACCTGCATGTATAACCATTATTTCTACTTATTCATTGAATTGGGTGATTAATTTACTTAACCATAGAATCTCTTCAATGAGACAAATTTCTTAACTGTCACTGCTATGTGGTTATGTAACACATGTGAATTTTCTTTCAGTTATTCATATTAAAATATTTCTTATATAATATTTTCTCATAAAATTTATTCTTTTCATATGACATGACATTGTTTCTTTAAAAAAATGATTAACTTTCATCTTAGAATCAATAGTGCATATTGGTTCCAAGGCAAGAAGAGTGGTAAGGGCTAGTCAATGGGGGTTAAATGACTTGCCCAGGGTCACACAGCTGGAAAGTGTCTGAGACCAGATATGAACCTGGGAGCTCCCATTTATCACTTTATGGCCCCTATCTATTGTTTCTTTTTAGCTCACCATAAAGGAATGTGTTATGAACATGTCACATGTCCATCTCAGAGGGTGACAAAAGGTGGAAGCATTAGCAATACTCATTGGGCAGACCTTAGCATATGTATTCATTGTAGCTTTTGAAATCATTCAAGCAGTGCATGTGTTGTTTTCTATAACAGATTCAAGAGACATCCACATGTAAATTTTTATCAGTGTCTTAAGTACTTTTTGGTTAGTATACAGTGTTTCTAAGCTAGGAAACTATATTTTTGACTGAATAATGATATTTTTCTTGAGTGTATACTTAACAAAATGAAATTCTAATGATTTCTTATAGTTCTGGGGTCACTGTTGTAGCTCTTTCCTTGGTAGAGCTTCTCCTCAGCACCTTGATATATCACCACTGCCTCCTTCAGTCAATATATGTGACACTATGAAATAGTTTATGACCTTTTTGTTTGTTTGTTGATTTTCCTAAAATCAGTTATTCACAAAGAACATCTCACAAATAATTGTCCTCTAAACTTCTTAATACTTGGCACATGTCTAGATAAAGATTTTGCTGAGGAACAGAAATATATAAATTAATGATTCCATCCTGTTTTCTTAGTATATTCTCTTTAATTAGTATTTATTGAATCATCTCATAGTACATTTTGAAGTTCTAGGAGTATGAGTGAGTAAAATTAATTTAACAAACAGATTTATTACCAACCTCATCTTCATTCCATTGAAGATGTAAGTTGAGATACAAAATTCACCTTTATTTCTAATCTCTATTTGAATATTGCAGTGACAAGAAGCTCACTAAATCACCATTCTACTTTTTTAAATAGCTCAAATTGATAGAATGAGATTCACTACATTGAGAAGAAATCTGCATCCCCATATCTTCCAACCAAATATCTCAGGTTATAGAATCACTGAATTTTAGAATGTATTAATTAAAATGAACCTTAGGTGTCATCCAACCTTTGACTTCCAATTTCATTGATTGTGTGCTGATCAAATTTTCATATAGTGGAGAAATAGTAGGAATTGGTAAGATGAAAGAATTGGCATTTTAAAATATCTTGAGAAACTAGAATTTTGAACAAACTCTCATAGGATAAAATAAAGATTATTTCAATGTACTTTTTGGTTCTGCCAATTTTTCTCTTTCCCCTTAAAATCATTGCTTTGAGGAAAAGTTTAATGGATAAAGTAGGAGAAAAATATATTAATGAAAAAGTGAAAAATGGAGAGATCTTGGGAATTTCAAATGAGTTACTTCATAAGAAAAATAATACTGATGGCTTTTCTTTTCATTTCTCAATCATTTCTGGAAACATCCATCCATCATTCCACATATCTGAATTGGACCCTGTGTTGTACCATAAAGAAAAAGTTTAGCAAAACACCTGATGAGGAGATCATTACTGAGATTCTGCAATAGTAGCCTCATATCACTCTGCTGAGAAAAGGTAGAAATTTTTCATAATTTCTTCTCTAGGATAATTATTCACTTTTCAAGTGCTTATTAGAGTTACTTTTTCATTTATGTTGTTGTAGTCATTGTTTGTAATATTCCCCTCATTTCATTTTGTTTCAGTTCATACAAATCATTTAATGTGTCTCTGAAATCCACTTGTCACTTCTTATCACAAAATAATATTCCATTATATCTGTGCAGTGTGAATTGTTCAGTAATTTTACCAATTGACAGAAGTGCTTACATATATATAAATAGTGAATGCTCAAACTTGAACAACCACAAAACAATGAAAAATTAATGTTTCAAAATTATTAAAAATTTTTGATCCAAAGAAGAGAGATGATAAATTAACTCCATCTCCTTCATTTACAGAACCAATGGTGGTATATTGGAAATATCATTCCTGATAACATTTTCCCCCAGAAAGCTTGGAAGTTATTGGTATAATGAGTACATCAACAAAACATGAAAGTGAATTTATAAACAGATAGAAAATAGATGATTAAAATAACAATATTTTCAAGTACAAAATTTTCTATATGGTCACATTATTAACTGCTAAGAGTGGAAAACATGATCAAAATTCAATTAAAATGGATTCAAATGTCACTTGGGAAGGCTTCATCCTGGTGAACTAAATACTATCACATATAGAAAGCCAGGAGGTGGGTTCTCCCACATTTCTGGATGTTTTTCTAGTGTTGATAATGTTTTTTGTTCTGGTTTCTTTCGATGAACAAGAAAGTATGGAAATAGGGGGACAAAAGTGAAGTTGACCTATGTGAATTCACTAGGGCTGAATACTAAGGGATGAGCTACTCTGAAATGACAAGAGGGAAGGATGCCAAGAAGGAGTCTGCCCTCTCTCAAATAAAAAAATGAAGGGTTTTTAGGTTTTGCTCTCTATCCTCCTGCCATTTTCCTCAGTTCCCCTTGCTTATATACTCTACTCTTTGATGGTACCTCTTCACCTTGTCTTTCCTCAGGTTTCTTGCTCCCTGGTTTATTCTTTGTGGTTTTTTCCCTATGATTTTATAGAAGAATTTGAGGTTTCAGTAAACAGTCTAAGTTACAAAAAAAAAAAAGATAAGGATAAAAAGATAGCCTTTATAAAAAGGTAAAAATGAAAATACTCCTCTACATGGGATTCCAGAAATTTATTCTAACAATTTAAAGCATGGTATTAATTTTTGGAAATAAGATATAATGGTGATATGCTAGTAATAGTGATGTAAACAAGGATGTAGATACTGGATTTTTTCCATTTCCTAGATAAGTTTAATTAATACAAAACAGTCACCACAACAAGTAGGTCAACAGAGTCCAGAAACTACCTCTACCATCCAACATATAATCTTGTCAAATGGAGAAATATCAGTAGCTAGCAACCCAGATGCTATTTTTCATTTATGTAAATATTCATTATTTCTTGACAAACATATTAGAATTTAATTTAAAAATTAGAGTTCAAATTGGGACACCTAATTAAGGCAATAGTTAGTGAACCATCTGTAGGACAAAACTCATCATTTTTATTTTGAATCTGGTCTCAGACACTTACTAGTTATATGACCTTGGGAAAGCCATTTATCCTCAGTTTTGTTATCTGTAAAATAACCTAGAGAAAGAAATGGCAAACCATTTCAGTATCTTTGCTGATACAAAAAAATCCAAATAAGGTAATAAAGTCGACAAGAGAGAACGAAGAAAATTTTCTATATTATTCTCAGTCACATAAATTGAATGTAGAGAATGTTATCCATTTTGTCTATTTTGTATTGATTATTTTTTAAAGGAGCAGTGATTTGGAGAACAAAGTATAATACAAAAGACCTCCTCAACCATGGAATTTCACACACACACATATGTTGAAAGGATAGAGACTTCTATAACAGCTGTAACCACAGACATAAGTTTATTCAATGATCCACTGAGTATTAGCATCAAGTGAGCCATAAAACATGGAGACATATGTTCACATAAAGTGTTCTCCAGTGCCATGAAGGATGTCTTGTACAGATAGCAAATGGAAAAGTAATCCCTTTTCTATCTCCAGATGTTTCTGCTTGTAGATGACACAGTGCTAATTGAAGCAAGTCTTGAAAGGACTTTATAAGACCTTCTCATTGAGATTCATGGTCTTTCTAAGGCAACTGGCCTAGCAAACAGAAACATAAAATATAATCGATTTAATGTCTGTTGCCTGAATTACAACATGCAGTTAGATGAGCAGTCCATTCAGTTAGATAAAATTAATCAAACAATCAACATTTATTATGCACCTACTATTATCTAGGCAGTTGCTAGGCACAGTTCCCATTGCTCATTGGAAAACTCCCTTATAACAAAGAAAGAGGTAATCCAAATTACCCAAGTCAGATACTAGAGCTTTTAAAAAGTTGCATGATTTGCCCAAGGTCAAACAAAAAGTGTTGGATCCAGGTTTTGAAACCAAGTATTTAAAGTCCAAATCCAGGGACGTTCAAGTTTCCTATTCAGCAATATGTTACAATCAACCTCTGATTTTAAAGAAATTAAAGTAATATAAAATTTATCACCTTAAAATGATTAAATAGTAGCTATAGAAAAAGCACATATGTCTAATTTTTGTAATTATTATTTATACATAGATATACAAGTACATATATAAATATATATTTATACCATATGCAAATCTAAATGAAGTCCCAAAGCTTAGTGGAAAGAGTACTAGACTTGAAGCAAGAAGATCTGTGTTAAAAATATCCTTTTATTAATAGCTGTGAATATATACCTCCCTGGGTCTTATGTGTCATGAGTTAATGACACCTGCAGTTCCTATTCAATATGGTGATTCTAAGGGTTAAAGGGCAGCGAAGAAGTCCAGTGGATAGAGCATCAGGCCTGGAGTCTGGAAGACCCAAGTTCAAATCTGGCCTCAGGCCTCAGACACTTATTAACTGTGTGACTCTGGGCAAGTAACTTAATCCTGTTTGCCTCCGTTTCAGTTGCAAAAACAAGCTGGAAAACAAAAGGGCAAACTCTCCAGTATCTTTGCAAAAAACCCAACAAAAACAAAACCAAAATACCCAACCAAACCCAACCACAAAATGTTGTCATAAAGAGTTGGACATGAATGAAACTACTAAACAATTATAGAAAGGAAACAAGACTGACAGTTTGTGGGGGAAGGGCCCAACTGGGAGTGGCAGTGGGGTCTTGTGACTAGCACTTCCTTCCTGCCGGGTGGGACTTGCGTCCTGGTGTTGGAGGAGAGAGGAGCTTGTTCAGCCCAGTCTGGAGTGGCATGCTCCTCTTGGTTCAGCCGGAAGACACAGGCTTCTAAAGGTTAGAATTGTTCTTGTTTGCTTTCTGTGTACTGCTAAGATTCTGAATTAGAACAACAAGAGTAGACGGGAGTGGGACAAACTCTCTGCCAGCCTCTGGGATCTGGCCCTATACTCTGAAGCTAAGGAAAAACTCCAATTCCAACTGGATTATTAAACTTTATATGATTTGAATTCGCAGTCAGATAAGTGGACTATCTTTTCTGGTCATAGAGGGAGCTGAACTTCAGTTTCAGTCATTCAAAGACAAACAGACCTCTTTGGACCCCTGCTGTTTCCTCTCAGCAGGGGGCATCTCCCTCCACTGCTTCACCAAACAGTGTTCCCTCTCTCCTCTTAACTCCTCCACACTCCTCCAACCTCCCATTTATCACCCATTTTTCCAATTCCCTATTTCCTTTCCCAATAAATATTACACAACAAAAACTGCAACAATACTTACAACCCAACTAAGATGTTTTGAACAATCTATTGAGCTATCATTTATTCATCTGTTTCTTTACTTATTTATAAAAGGTAAAATTGACACCCAAATGGGGGAAGTGCTTTGTACAGGATCACATGGTCTAATTAATATAAGAACCAGGACTAACACTCAGGTCTTTGGGCTTCCAATGAAGAGGACACGTCATTATATCAGTCAGATTTCCACTTGTCTTTGCGGAGTGTGAAGAATGGATGATGTTTAAACTGAAAGGAGATCCCAAGTCCCTTCAAACTGAAATTCCCTTGCCCAGATATTGGCCTGATTGGGTGAGGTCTGATCTAATTACTTCTAGCTCCCATTATCCTCTTTAAAAATGTAAAATGAATTGTTATATATTTTTAGAGATAGTGAGGCATAAGTGGACCTTTATATAGTGTACAGCCAGTGGCATTCTTCTCATTCAGTAGCATGTTTCTAGATGCCTGTTTTCACTTGTTAAGCAAGCTAACTTGGTATGATAAAAAGAAACCACAGAACAGACCAGCTAAATGATCATCTCAACATATTATTAGAAGGTAAATTTTATTATTATTATGATTATTATTAAGAATAACCAAATCTAGGAAAGATCTGTAGTTGGATCAACATGGAAAACTACCAGTATGTAAATTCTCTCCTTTGAGAGTACTTGCAATGACCCTCTGACGTAGTCGGGATATTCTAAGCTGGAGAGATGTCTGAGAAACATAGATGTAAATGACTTCTGCAAGTTCACATAGTAAGCGCCAGATGTAGTTTTTAAGCCCAAGTCTTCTTTACACTAAACACATTATACCAAAGATGTCTCTACCTCTTTGTCCTACAATTATCAACAATAAACATAAGTAATATCTGACTATTAATATTCTGCTCTCGTATATAAATATTGTGATAAAAGGCACCTTGATTATTAGCATCCAGAAGCTAAACGTGTGCATGTATTGGATGGATAATTCCCTTCTAAAGAATTGCAAGATTTAGATTTCTTTTTTTAAGTATACATTGAATTTTTAGAGAAGTTGCAACATCAACATGATATTCTGTTTTAATGTGCTCTACAAATAAATGGAGGAAAGAAAAAATGGAAAGCCTGAGCACAATGATTGATTGGACATTTAAATAAATCCACTACAGATTGAGACAAATGCACCAAGTGTGTGTGTTTCAATCACCACATCGTCACACAATTGAATAAACACACATGTACAATGTGAGGCTTAATTGAGTGCAGCAAGTACATTTATTTTCGTGACTGCACCATTGCATATCCTAGCAAATGCACTGTGTTCACTTTGGTGTAACTAAAGTTGTGCCCTGGCATCCTCAGTCTCAAATCACACCCTGACCTCTGCAACAGTGCAATTGCCTTTGTGCTTAAGTTATTTCAATGACATTTATCGTTAATTCACTCTATCTACTGAGGGGATGGGAGGGGACTTGGATTATCACCCAGCTAATCTTCACAATATTTAAAGAGAAAATGATGTTAAAGAATCTTCAGAAAAGTTCCAATGTTCTCAGCTTAATTGAAACAAATGAATCCATTTATGCCTGGAGAATTTTTTGGTGACTATTGTATCTAAAATTTATGGCTACAACTTTTTCCAACATCAAACATTGGGCTTCTTTTCCACATCCCACTCTGGATTTGTTTGCACAGGTTCAATTAAATTTTTTTAGCTCTCGTGAATGAATGCACATCTAAGGGCTCAACATGGACTATTTAGTCTAAAGATCAGAATAGAGCAAACTATCTTCTTTCTTGCTTCCTTTATGCTCAGTTTACATGAGTGCTTCTATATGGAATTGCTGCCATATACAAATTTAGATGTGATTTCCATTAGTAACATCTTGGAGGGGAGACAGAGAAGGAACCATCAGAAAGCTAAATGGTGGCACTTGGGCTTCACCATGTAAACTTACTAAATCTATTTCATTTCCCCAATGTGATAGGCAGGTGGTGAAGAATGCTCAGTAGTAAGTTAACAAGAAGGACACTATTCAAATTATATATTTTGCAGTTCTCTCTTTTTTTTAAAATATATTTTATTTGATCATTTCCAAGCATTATTCGTTAAAGACATAGATCATTTTCTTTTCCTCCCCCCCACCCCCCATAGCCGACGCGTAAGTCCACTGGGCATTAGATGTTTTCTTGATTTGAACCCATTGCTTTGTTGATAGTATTTGCATTAGAGTGTTAATTTAGAGTCTCTCCTCTGTCATGTCCCCTCAACCGCTGTAGTCAGGCAGTTGCTTTTCCTCGGTGTTTCCACTCCCATAGTTTATCCTTTGCTTATGAATAGTGTTTTTTCTCCTAGATCCCTGCAAATTGTTCAGGGACATTACACCACCATTTATGGAGAAGTCCATTACGTTCGATTATACCACAGTGTATTAGTCTCTGTGTACAATGTTCTCCTGGTTCTGCTCCTCTCGCTCTGCATCACTTCCTGGATTGCAGTTCTCTCTTGAATGTATTGTAGGACAGATAATTTTTCCAATTCTCATTTGTCTTTAGCAATCAGTTGCTTTTGGCTCATACTATACATATGTATATATTTTAAGATGCTTTATTATTTTGACACTTCTATTCATTTGAGTATCATATTAGTTAAAGAAAATTAAAAGAGCTAAAGCCTTCCAGAATTATGGATATATATTATCAAATCTTCCTGACAGGTTTATGACTTGAAATGAAACAGACTAATCAATTTAATTTTTGTTTTTGTTTTTAAAACATTTCCTTCTGTTTTAAACTCAATGCTGAGTACTAGTTCCAAGACAGAAGAGGGATAAAGAGTAGGCCATTGGGGTAAAAGTGACTTGCCCAGGGTTGTATTGCTAGGAAGTATCTGAGGCTACAGTTGAACCCCGTGTCCTCCAGTATTTAGGCCTGACTCTCTATCCTTTGAGCTATGTCCCACCTCCAATTTGGTTTCAGAAATTAGTTAATCCACCAAAGAAAATCAGTCATATTAATTGATGGTTTGTGAATAGACTTTCACAGAAAAGAGGAATTGAATGTTTTTTCCCTTAAACAGCTGATTTTATCTGAATGATATCCTGTATAACCAATTAAAAAATGACAAGTTCATAAGGTCATGATGCCAAATGACTCATTTTATTCACTTAAATGGAAGGTGATTTGGGGCTCATAATATATTGAAGTACTGCCTTTCAACAATACCTTCATCAATTTAATTAGCTTTAGATTAGAGAATAGCATTCTTGTTTGGTTGCCATATATCTACAGTTTCCCTTAAAATCCTTTTATTTCTAACATATGGGCTCAGCATCTTTACTAAAGGTATAGCTATGCATGAAGACAGAGAAAAGCCCAGTGTTCTTTATAATAGCAATAAGAAGAAATTAAATATTGGGGTGTTTAAGGTCAATTAATCCTTACCTTTTTCTTTAAGAAAGGTCTTTTCTTTTTTGTGATAAAATTAGTGTTTTTAATCACACATTTAGTAACATAGTTATTACCCATCTTATTTCCAACTAAAAAGAAATATCATATAAA